>NC_043761.1:7402850-7702850 GCF_902148845.1 Salarias fasciatus | reverse complement strand
TCATGCACGCTCCTCTTCTCCCGCCATCTGTCCATCCACCACGTCCGACCCGGGAAGCCGGTGGAGCTGCTCCGGCTCGCCCGCGCATCGCAAAGCCGTGGAGTCGATGTTTCCCTCTCTCTCCCTGCCAGGTGTCAACAGTCCCCCTGTTCTTTCCCCCACTTTGTTCGCTCCCTCTCCCTCCCCCCCCTTACTGAATCAATAGCTCCTCTTCACCTCTCAGTCCATTCTATTAGGGACAACAATGGCTCCACGCTGGACTAAGATTGCCTCCTTTTGTGGCACCGGATGTCTATCAGCGAGTTGGACAGAGCCAAAACAACAACGGTGCAAGGGTATGTATGCGCGTGATGGAGAAAGAGAGAGAAACAGACGTGAGGATAAAGGAGAGGCAGAAAGAGAGAGATGACAGGTCGAGATAAAGGGGAGACAATAATGGACACGGCGCCGCTGATAGGACTGAAGGACGGGACAATGATCTGTCATTCGCCGCTGTGTGTCAGACACAAAGAGTGAGAGAAGCAGAAAGTGATTATATGAGAGAGATGACAGGTTGCAGTAAGGTGGAGACAAAGGTGGAGACAATTACAGCTGTTCGGAGTTACGGGAGGAGTGGCCAGATTTCACTCGGCTGTTTGGAGCTCCACTGAACATCCATGGCCTCGGCGGCGAGGGCAGCGAGTCTAGATGTGCACTGGCAGCATTAGGAAGTGGGGGGGTCCAGACATTTGAGGAAAATAAGAGAAATTCATTGTGCTAAAGGCAGGGCCAGTGACAGAAACTGTCAGAGGTAAAGGCAGCGAGGATCAAATCAAGAGCGGCGTTAACAGTCGGGCTGCTGTTTCTTGAACGGGACCCAAGTTGGGGCGAAAAACAAACTCTACTAGTTTGCTTGGCAGCCATAGAGGCATTTCTAACATTGGACAGCAAATAGAAAAGCTGCTGGGCAGCGGTTGTAACACAGCGCTGCGTAAAACTCTGAGGCCTGTCTGAAAGAAATGCTGCATTTCCATTATGCAAAACCAACAGATTGATTCCATTCATTCCGAAAGCGTGATGATCCTGAACACCGATTCGCACTGTGTTAAACGTTCTTATCTTACAGTACAGTGTGTGCTGGACTTAATGCAACACTATACACTTTGGATTATTGTAGTTTTCTTATTCCAGTGAAGAAACAACCAGCAGCTTACAAAATGTACAAAAGGGTTGCGACAGCAGGATTTCCTTCACTGAGCGCAGTTCTGATCTGCTGGGAGACGACAGAACTTCTTAAGCCTGTCGTGCGTTCAGTCTGTTAAAACTCGTTGACCCACGCTGCATTTAGACTCCAACTAAATTTCTATTGAAGAATGCCAAAATGTGTTAGAAAACCAGGTGTTTATTGAGAAACTCAATTGATCAACAGTATCTTTCAGTTGTCCTCCTTGTGAAGTTTCTTGTGTTTAGCCAAAATTTACACTCTGAGAAGTCTGGAAGCTTCAGGAAAACAAAAGTGGTTTTATATGCATTCATAACCTCTAAAAGTAAGATATGAGAAAGTTTTAGGATTGAGACAGAGGAGAACTGAGTGCAGACATAAAGTATGTAAACTTTATCCTTTTCCCTTGGCGTGACTCGACAATTTATGCTTGTTTTCTCAGTACATCTGACAGATATAGTGGAGACTTGATGCCTTCAGCCTTAGAAATAGATAAGGTGACAGAGGGAGATAGATAGAAAAGGCTTGCTGGAAAGCTGGATACCTTTATCCACAACCAGGAGAATAAAGTCTGTTTGTATTGGTTGAAGAAATTCGTTTTCTATCATTTTCCAAGTCAATTATAGAGATCATGCTTCCCAATTTATGTCTCAAATAATTCAGATCAACAGGAAAGCAGAGTGACCTGGCAATGCATGAACAAAATAAAGTACTCCCTTCGATAAGATTACTGATTACTTGGTGCAGTAAATACAATGACTGTTAATTTAAAGTACAGAAATCATGTTACATGTCAACCACTAACGGATAAAGTGTGCCAGGTCATCTGAGGTTGGCTTCAGAAAGTCACAACAGTCAGATAGCTGATGTCCTCAAGTTCATACAATCTATGTTCCACAGTGTAACACCATAAACTGATAAAACTGCGAGAATTGAACAGTTTGTAGCTTTTGGAAACAAAAGCGCTCCCAGGACACACTCATTTAGCGGAGGTGAATACATACAATCCTGTCTACAATGCTATCTAATCTGTCAAAGAACGAGAGACGAACGGGGATAAGTAGATACAGTTGAAGTCAAAATCTCTCAACCCCGCTGAGCAAGTGAGTGTTTACAAATTAAATGTGTTCCGATGATCTAAAATTATGATAAATTATACGTGCGTGAGTTTAGAAACATAATCAGAGCGATGATATAAATGCGTATTGCAATCATTCTGTCGACATTCGAGGCGTAATTAGCCATCCCCTTGCTAATATTTCTGTCTTTTGATTACAGAGCAGTAGGAGAGCGGCAAAAAAAAAAAAATTCAACACATGCAATTGTCTTATCATTATTATTTTACATTAGTGTGTAATTTCCCCAAAACACTAAATGGATTTTCAATCAATACTTGATTCACACGCGACAGTTAAAAGACTCTGATTTGGCCACACAGAGAACAACACCGTAGCCTAACCGCAAAAGGATGGAGATGATTTTTGGTTTTTTCCCAATAAAAGCGGCCAGTTTTGGTTTGAGTTTCCCAAAATGCCCGACATGGCAGCATCACAAATCATCTGGGAAAAAAATATTGGATTTTGTTCTGGTGTTATAAATCCAGCCTATAGGAACTGTAATGCAAGGATCAAAAATACTTACTATTTACATATGTTAGGAGAAGAAGAGAAATATGTAAGATTTCAACTTCTGAATGAGTTTCAAACCTCTGGTGGTTGGAAAAAAAAACAGAGCAAAACAATGCATTCTCACTTGAAACGTGGTGTAAGCGGGACTTTGCAGTACACAACAAAAAAGAAAAAGTCTGTGAAGAACTCTGGAGCTCGGCTTCATTGCACCATAAGCAAAACTACAACTCTGACTCTCCACAAGTGGTACACACACGGCTTTTATCACCATTTCCAATAGTCCTAGAACAAAGACCTCGTCCCAAAAGTCCACTGAGTCCATTTTACCACGATAAAGTGATGGAAATACCAGTTCCTTTTCAGAGAAGAATGCATCATTGAGCAAAGCTTAGAGATCACTGAACTTTCCAGAAAGATATTTAAAGGCTATAATTAATCAAAGATTTTTTCAGAGTTAATTCCTTCTTTCCTGGAAATGTTCTTAAGTGCCTAGTGCTGACTTGAATGCCATTGTAAATCTCTGGTGGCATTTCCAGAAAGAACTGCAGGAGACAGAAAGAATACATTCATAAAGTCAAAGCTTATCGCAGAACGAAAAATGGGGTGAAAACAAAAATCTAAAAGAGGCACGCAAACCTTCAAAGAAACTCATAGAGACATTGATTGGACCAAAGGTCAGGGGAAAATGTGAACATATTGACTTTAGTCATGGTCAATTTTGGAAAGAAATTTTGCAAAAGGTTATGGTACCATCTTTGAAAAATTATATTAAAAATGTGTTTTTCTATTTGTTTTTTATTTAATTTGTTTATATTTAGGTTGTCTGTGTTTTCCCGATATCTGGGATATCTATAGGTTAAGGAGGTTGAATGATCTGAACTGCAGTGTTATCGCAATCTATAAATGTATGAGAAAGTGCTCTCCTTGGAGAGAGGAAAAAAAAAAACAGACGTAAAGCCACGTGTGTGTGTGTGTGTGTGTGTGTGTGTTACTTCTGGGTGGTTCTTTCACTGTAAGTACAAACACAGCTCACCAATAAGGCTGACAAGACAGACAGAAACAAACATACTGTCATGCATCGTGCACATAGACTCACCATCTGGCGTATCTCTCCTTCTGTGTGTGTGTGTGTGTGTGTATCTGTGTGTGTGTGTGTAGGTGGAGTAGTGACTGACAGCGCAAGGTGACGGTGGGAGACCCCTGGGAGAACCAGAACAGGACATGGCGTCTGCTTTGGTCTGGCTACCGTCTGCTAGACGTCGTTACTCGGACCCCTGTTCCCACTCTGGAGAGACCCCATCTCTAGCTGGCAGCGCGAAAACAGATGGTTGCCTTGACAATGAGCAGACATGTTCCGATTGGCTCAGGATCCAAAGAGGGAGCCGTGCCGCAGCGAAAGAGGTGCTGCTCAACACGTAATCTTTGTAGGTTTTACATGAATTAAACTGTTGGGTTTTGTTTGTGTGTGTGTGTGTGAAACACAGGATGTGTGTTTGCATGCCTGGAAAATAGATCTACCCACTACAGATTCAAAACAAAATGATAATCTGTTAGAGGGAGGTTATGGCTGGTTCTTCCATCCCGCACCGACGTCCAGGTCTTCGTTGGGAATAGTGCTCTAAATTATCTGAAAAGTTCCGGGTTTAAATATCAGTCTGACATTCACAACTCTCTATCTTGGGATTATTCTGGACAGCGCGAGTGCAAATTATGCTCTCCAATTTAAGATCTCAATAGCAAAGAACAAAAAGATCATCATAAAAAAGGTTGCTCGAGACAAATCGCACAGACGACTTAAGTAATGATGGCCTAAAGGTTGGAGAAGGAAGCGTGTGCACGGTGGTCTGCGGGTTTGAACTGCACCATGGGTTACTGAGCAAGGCGCTTTACTCCCAGTGTGTGTGCAAGTCAAACTCTGGCGATCCAACTCCAAAAAAAGGGTCAGATATATTTTCATGTTGCCCCTCCACACACACACACACACACACACATACACACACTGGTGAGAACTAGTGTTGAAATATAATAAGTTCAGATCTCAGGGCAAAATTAAATTTCTCAAAGTTGGGTCCTGAGCTGAAAAAAAATACATTTAAGTGCTCCCGCTGTAAAAGCCATATCTGCAGAATTAGCATAAAAGGCAGGTTTTCATCTGCTGGCTTTAAAACTGAGAGCCCTCGGGGGTGTGCTGCTGGAATAATGGACTTTTTAAACTTTTTGACTTCATTTCCCTCTCTGGGCGTCGCAGGTAAGACACACGTCCGCAGGCTGTGCGTGGACGGCACATGACCGCCACATGAGAGCGCCATCCATGCTGGAAAATGTGACAAAATTAAATTGCTAAAGTTGACAGATTACGTTTTTTTTTAAGCTCACATTAATAATATTTCGTGGCCAGGGATTAACAAGAAATGTTTAAGTCAACAACACAACGCTGGGCAGAGATGACAGTCTCATTTAAATTCATTGAAACGGCAGATATGTAGCCATTTTAACAAGTTAAATTAGTGGAGTTAGCCAGAGGCGCTGTCCAATCTAGCGCAGCACAAGACTAATTGGCTGCTGGAGAGAATGGGGCAACATGCGGGTCAACTTAACAGAGATGTGTCTCAAACGGGTTAAATGCACCGATTTGCGGAAACCCCATTTACTTTTGCTTCATTTATTTTGTATTGAGCTATCACTCAGCCCCATTACGATTTGTGGAGAATTCAGCCTCCATCAGTTTGGAGGCACAATCATGCTTAAAGTCGAGCCTAATAATGGCGAACGGTAAAGAAACACAGAGCTCTTTGAAGATGACTAATGTGGCCACTTCTCATCCTGCAGCCCCGCCAGCTTTTCTGATCACGTCAGCGGTGGATGTGGCGAACGTGTGCAGCCCTGTTTGATGTGTAAATGAACTGTGTGCCGTTATCTTGTCTGTGCTGTTGTTAACACATACGCACGGACGCCGGCCCTGAAAGGTCACTCTGGGACACGGGGAGCGTCTGCGGTCTCCCGTTCGTGCGGTGAAAGCGCCAGGCGTGCTGGTGTGGGGCCCCGAGACTTTGATTTCATCGCATGCTGCTGCCGCTGCTATAAACCTCAGCCATTAAAAAAAAAAAAAAAGTGTTGTTCTAGGTGGACAAAAGAAGGCATGTTTCCAGCAAAACAAATCATCCACTTAGTCTGATTTTGTCAACACAGACATCAGAATAGCAGATCGCTCTAACCTGTCTTTTATCCCAGCATGCTCTTTGTGAGGAGGGGGCTGCAGCTCTGCCAATTACTGCAGCGCCTCATTAGAGAAGCTGGTTAAGTGAATTGACAGCCAAAATACTTTTAGGTGAGGGAGGAATAACAGTGAGGCATTGAAACCAGAGCTAATGGCCAATTTACTGTATGAAAATAAAAGAAAACATTTTGTGTTTCCACTGTACACCAGCTAATTTCATGAAATTACGAGAGAGGTACACTGACCATGGCTTGTGGATGGATGGGAGAAAGCCTCTGTCTTTCCCTGAATCTTCCCAACCATTTCCTGGATTTCAAACATCCCGTTACAGTTTGTTCTCCATAGTTGTGCAATTAAACCCCTTTAAATGCGTCACGATTGGTCCAAAAAGCCCGAGGACGACAGCTCCGGCTGGCAATACTGGAATCGCAAGGTGCTTAAAAGGTAATGCACAAATGTAATTGCATAGACAGACTCCGGCTCCGGCGGTAACCCCTCGGACTCCCCCCTTCATGGCCACGGTTAAGTGTAATAGTGTGTAGTGGATGTGAGAGGGTTTGAGACGAGGTCAGACCAAGGATCACCAACTAATTACGGTGCTGAGGCACTCAGCCTCCGTCAGATTGTTTAGAAAGCATTAGAAGGGGGAAACATCGGCTTCCCTGGTGCATTGCACGTAATTAGTTTGGAGTCAAGGTCACAAACAAACACCAGCGTGCGTGCACAAACAACAGGCACGCACGTACGGAAGCACACACAGAGACGCACGCTCCATTCTTCTGCTACTTCCTCGGCTCTGAAGCTTTGCATTTGCTCCGTCTCGCTCTCTCAGGGGCAGCAAGGCACGGCGTCGATTAATTTCCTGAATGAATAGCCGACCAAATGATGGTTATTTATGGATGTTCTCATTTCATGCGCAACACAAGCTCCTATTAATTACCTTTGGTGTAGGGCTTGGCAATATTTCATATGTCTTTAATCCTGAAATATATCGATTAAAAAACCCGATGTTAAGACAATTATTACTTTTCTCGATAAAACTTCACTACACACACCCAGGCCTCTCACTGCCATGGAACAATAACCATATTGGTTAATCAATACATTAAAAGACTAAATGCTACGACCATTTCCCGGACTGTTAGCTTAGATTAGGGTCGCTGACCTCGCCGAGGAGACTTGGCAGATGTTTCTTCAACTGTGCCAGGAAGTAGCGATTACAGTAGCTGTGCTGAAACATGGGGGACTTACAGGGGGAAAACTGGAGGATGCAGCCATGGAGCTTCCTCTATGTTTAGAGATTTAGAGCTGAGCAGTCGAGCTGTCCGCACGTTGGTAGCTTAGCTTATCGGTTTCGTTGGTGCTTCTTCTGATCATGAGTTCATAAATCTGCTTCTCTCAGTCGCCGCTAACAGCTCGATTATCGAGCGTCTTCGTCTAGCTGATGAAATTTCAGATGAACTCATCCGAGTGACCCACACAGTGCTGACAGCTCAGTAATGCATCACAGCAACACCACAAGCGCCGGTGAATTAATTCTATTACTTTCTAGAAAAAGCGAGAAGTGTAATAAAGCACGTTTTAAGTAACTACTGTAACACTAAACCAAACGCACAAAGACTTACGACACCAACATGCAAGGTCGACCTGCACCACGAGTGTATCGGCAGTGTTATCCAGTGACTTGCTGAAGAGAACTCTGAAGATGAAACAGCAGGTCATATCATCCCAAAAAAAATGGAGCCTGTATTGTGAGAAGGGGCAAATCGAGACTCTATAAGCAGAGAAACTAGACAAAAGAGGTGTAAAGTGGGATTTATGGTCTGTCCGAAACTGTATGTCGGACGGGCAGATAGTGTCGTAAAGCAGCCTCTCCTCACACCTTTCCAACGTCAGATAGCAAGCGTCTGTCTCGTCCATTATCCCTCCACAATCCAGCATTCACACCCACTCAGAGCTATGAATGGCCTGCTGTGTGGGGGTGAGGGCAAAGCGCCGGACTTCTTTATTTAGTGCCTCTCCCAATAGTTACTCAACTACTTGTTGCACTTTTCAGGCGTACAAACAGTGCGACTTGACCTGTCCATCTAAAGCCTCATTCCAGTGTGGTCATTCAGAACAGAGTAAAAAGAAAAAGAAAAAAAGAAAAAGCAAAAAACACTTCCAACCACGATAGACTGCTATATTAAAGAACTGAATTATTACAAAACACTCATAAAGAAAAGTTATAGTTGCATGAATGGTTACAGTCCCACTGTGAGCACTCAGGATGACACTCGGGCTGTTATTAAATGCTCACAATTAATGGAATAAGGACATGAAAATTCATAGTGGCAGAATTATCATGTTGTATAATAGAATTATGATGTAGGATATCTCACAGCTGATGGACCACCAATATGAGTCACTGAATAAAACCTTTAATCCCACACTGCTCGGGCTGCTTCACAAGTGTAACAGCTATATGTGAATTGTATAATAGATTATATGTTTGGGTCTTTGATATGAGTTTAACCAGAGGTGGCAAAGTTGAGGGGATGCATGCCGACTGTGACTGAAAGTGTTTTTATGTTTGACATCCCTGAGCTAAACCTTCATTAAATCCATCAATAACACAATATGTAATTATCCATATGTAATTAAGATGTTTCTTTACGGTATTAAAAAAATCAAAGACAAAAAAAAAAAGCTAATGAATACTCCCAGATCGCGTTAACAGTTCATGTTAGACGTAAATATGATCACATCAAAAACAAAGATGAAATACATACATGGGATGTGTTTCAGACTATTCAAATCTTTTGATTAAACAAAAAAAAAAAAAAAACTGAAGTCTCTTAACATCGGTTGTTTATCTACTACGAGTAATAATTGGTCATTTTCTTTAAAACTGGAGGCTCACCGAGAGGTTGTCATTCAATATGTTAAGATATTCAGACATGCTGTGAGCAAAGCAACAGAATGTTCCATTAAAATAAGGGGGAGAAAGGAAACCATTAATAGGAAGAAAATAACCTTCAGATATACTTTTTTGTGCAATTATTCCTCCACAAATAGAAGAGAAAAATCAGCTTCCCCTCTGAACACCAGACAGCAATGCTAGCCACATGCTAGCTATTTATTTAACTATTGTGAGGAAAATATAAATATCATTCATGGAGTTGCTGTCCAATCAGAGACACATCGAAAGATTTGTTTTAAACCAATGTACATGTGATCTACACACACGTGGGCTTACCTGGATGCCATCCAGCAGCTTGCTCATACACCAGAAGCTGTCGGCCTCGATGTTCCTCAGAGCCTCCTCCTGAAGACTGGACACGTCAAAGTTTTCTACCTCCTCCTCTGTGGACGAGAAAAACGGGAAGAAGGAGAGCGCATGAGGGGATTGGCGAAAAATGACGGATGGAGCGTCAAAGGGAGTTGGTGGGAGAGCCGCTGACTCAAAGTTCTTGGCGCCATTCAAAAGCCCGCCACTCCGACAGGGAGAGCGGCGAGTCATCGGCGCGTGGGGAGAGCGGGAGCCATGGAAGACATGAGGAGGTGGGTTATGAAAGAGACGTATGGAATAAAACAGTGGAAAATTGGAGCAAACGGAGCATAAGACGCTAAATGCACAACGACGTAATGATTAGCATCTCCTGAAAGTGGTGGTTGAGACTCCACAATGGCTTTGTTTAAATCACTTCAAGAGGAAATGAGAAAAATCAAGCGGCTTTGCTTCGATGTTTGAACTTGCTGAAATGAAATCACTAACTGTAATCAGGTCAAAACCTTTGCACAGCTCTGTTATCCTGACAATCTGCTTACACAGTGTCCTATTTTTCACTGTACACTTTTTATTAGTATAATCTGTTTGACTTTCAGGATTTGCATTTGATTCATGCCACATGGCGACTGCTGTGAAAGCAAGTACAAAGGCAATTTTAAAAAGCGAGGTGAGGAGAGTCGGGCTGAAGGCTAACTGGTCGGCAGATGAGCGATGAAGAATTTAGCCTCACACGCCGCTGACTGAACAAAAAGAAATAATTTTTGGAGCGCCGAGCGCGCCGGGTCCACAGTCATCTCCGCTGGGTGACTCCAGCGATGGGTGTCATCAGATGTCATTAACGGCGGCAGTGTGTGACGGACTGCAGGGGCTCTGACGGGCTTCTGACAAGCCACTGACAGCCAGTGGGGAAGAGATGGGACAAGACTGATTAACAATGATCTGGAGAGGAAGAGAAAAGAGACACGGAGACGGCGCCAGGCAGAAAAAGAGCAAAAAAAAATTAATAATTTAAATTGAGCAAAAGTGTATGCATATGTAACCATATTACCAAAAAAATGCTACTTGTATTTAGATTTTGTGTATTTTCTAATAAACCCCACACACACACACACACACACACACAGGAGCTGGCAGCTCTACTTGGTATCCTTGGCAACTCCAGAGGAATGTTGTCAAGGTTGTAATGAGCATGCTCGGGCTGACAGACAGACAGACGGACAGGAGGCTGGCAGCAGGCCAGGAGAACAAAGCTTCTAACAACTCGGCTGCATGTCCACAACAGTGTGTGTGTGTGTGTGTGTGTGTGTGTGTGTGTGTGTGTGTGTGTGTCTGTGTGTGTCTTCCCACACTGGTGGGGACATCAACTTTAATGCGTACTGACCAACGAGGTCTCATGACACTGTGGGAACAAAAGTCAAAGGCCTCCAAAAAAAGAAGGGGGGGGGAATAAATACATGTTTAAGTGAGAACTTTTAAAAGCCAAACACAGCAGTGCACTAAGTTTAGAACCAAAAAGTACGTGTTTGTTGAATTCTGCCAGATAAAATTGCCTGGAGCCCCAAAATATATTGAACTTTTATTATTTGCCAATAACTGTAGTTTTTGTCACGCTGATATTTAAAAAAAAAAAAAAAAAACTACCAACATTTTAGCACTGTGATTCACAGTCTGAGGCTTTGGTTACATTTTTTAAATCTGAGTACCTGTGTACATGCCAAGAGCCACTGAAAACCCAACTTTTTGACAGCGGCTCCTGCCGATGGCCAGAATCGGCAGCGAGCTGCTTGCACCTTCATTTCATTGAAACCTTTCATCCCGACACACCGGGCCACGCTGCCGCATTCACACTCACAAAAATCTAATTTTGCTCGCATAGCTACCAGATCTTTAATACCAGATATGACGGTGGTCAGCAGCCGAGCTGTGATTAGATGTCAGCTCAGTTCATTGGAGCCACAATATCCACCCAAGCAAAGAGGAAGAAGAAAAAAAAAAAAGGGAGCAAGCGTAACACAGCCTCGGGCCACACGTAGCAGCTGTTACTGTGTATAAATACAGAGATATAATCTCATGAAATCCAATTTTTGGGATGACATCTAAAGAAATCAGTTAAAGGCAAGAAGTGTAAACATATCCACAGTCGGAGAGGCCATCCACTAAGAAAATATTACAAGTCAGAGGCAGCTGATGGGATGAAAACTCACAATATTTTTCCTCGGCTTAAACTGAGGCCAAATGCACAAGCCGACTACAATCAAGCAGACGTGGATGTGGTGTTGGAGCAGCTGTTCTATGTGCACAGAGACAAAAGCCGCCACCATCTGACCAATTTAGAGTCACTATTTAATTTGATGGCTCCTCTATACTGATGCGGAAGACAATGGCATTACATGAATACGAGCCTCTCTGGGGGAAGCGGCAGCTCTGAGCAACAGTGATGGCATTAAAACGGTGGTTGAAAAGATTAATTATGGACAGGCTGACTGGAAATTCGCGTGGTGTCATTGCTGATTAACAAGGTAGTGAGAGCGCTTCTGCTGCGGCGTCGTGGGAGACCCTGAGCATCCCAGAGTCTCAAAGCAGTCTTTGTTGTGTCTAAACCGTTGCTGTCAGGCCAAGTTTCAAAACTAGACCTTGACTCGGGAGCAGATTAGAAGGGACGGCTTCCAAGAGTCCGGCAGTTGTACAGGAATCGAGCATAGCTCATCACAATAACAAGGGCACACCAGAGGAAGGGCTGAGAGCAGGAGAGGCCATGTGGGGAGAGTGACTGGACCCAGGACTCAGGACTGAGCGTGGCCGGATCACAAGGCAACACTGCCCCCTCTGGTCTCCAGAGTAAGTGATGCTGACACCAATAACCTGCTTTTACATGGATGAATGCTTAAAAACAGCCGAAGCTCGGGTCATTAGTCATTTTCATGGTCAGGCAGCCCAGACGGCTTCTTTTGTCCACTGTTTAAAGGATAAAAGAATCAAAGCTGTGTGCTGAATGTCTGATGATTTAACAACCTGTTGCTGCCTCACTTGATCCACCTTCACACATGCAGCAGTGTCTTTCTGAACAATATGGCACACACACACGCACAGAAAAGGAGGCCATTAGGCCACCTTAAACAGTCAACAGACTGTAACGGCTGACCTGCCCACAAAAGGAGAAATTGCTAATTACATTCACAGGATCCATGCTTCAGTAGAAATTCCTTCCAGAAATTCTCTTGGTGATTACTTCTGGAGCTCTGCTTCCACAATAAGGACTGGCTGACAATACATGTCTGGGACATGATCCGTGTCTCTGAGGAAATGCTTCACAAATAAGAAGCCAGGGAATTTGTGGGAGCTCAAGCTTCAGTGATCTTCACATCAGTGAATTGGAGTCTCGGTGGCTTTACTTCTGATGTGATGTATACCTGCACAGTAATCTTTTGTCAAATAATACTGCCGACTTTGTGAAAGGAGAGTGTGAACTGTTTGAGAAGGAGGTCTGACATTCACCTTGGTAGGAGAACTTGTATGACACGGCCAACTCTGAGACACAGAATACACAGAACTGCCAGGGCCTCTGAGAAACAGCTTTTTGTCATCAAACAGTAGCAGAAGACACACAGAACGCAGGGTTCCTGGCCCATCTGAGAGGCCGTAACTGTATCAAAGGAACAATCAACACACAATTTCTGTGGGGGGAAAAAAAAAAAAACTAAAGCGATAACCGCAGAAGGAAGCCTTTTGTCCAGAATTAGAAACTTTTCTTTCCAGCATCCTGTTCTGTTGATAGCACCAATCAAAATGACTTCAGGCAGGGAAGAACAACCTTCAAACCTAACTCTGATTCCTGTTCTTTCCATAAATGGTGCATAACATTTATACCCTGCATTGCATACAATTGTCTCCTCAACTTTTAACATGATGTTAATGACTTCATACGACAGTTACGATGGGCTCTACGAGAACAGAGTTAAATCAGCATTTACCGGTGCAACTATCCATGCATCTGATTCTTTACGCACTGCTGAGGGTTTTCCTGATCTGCCTATTTATGACATTTGAGGCTTTTCTATGATACATTTGTTTTCAACGGTTTTGGGAGTAAACCGGACTGATTATATTGGATTGCCCATGCAGGTCGGCGAGTGTCCTCGTGGAGTCGACTGCACCCTGAGCTGCAGCACAGAGTAATCCCGGAGAAATCGACTTCGCGAACAAAATCAGTACGGAAATGTGCCGCAAATGTGTGGAAAAAGGCCTTCGATGTAGCAGAAGGTGATGTAGCCATAATGGACTAAAACGCTAAAAGCTGGCCCTCACTGATTGTATCATCCGTCCTCCTGACTGACGGGATGCCGCTGTTCACTAAAGCGAAGTGTTTAGGACGATTGAACGCGTCTCGACTTATGTTGACCTTGTGGCTCTTTGCTTTACTCCCCAGCAATCTGTTTCTCCTTCCAAAAGCACCAAAGCACACTTTCCGATATCCTTGACACGGCGCTAAGCAGACTTAAGAGCAAATACACTAAACCTTATACTTTCCGATGTTTTCGCTGCATGTTGTTCCAACGATTTGAGTGACTGTGAAAAATTTCTGTGCTGAGGGGTGCTGACTTATGGAGAGGCGGCAGACTTTTCTGGTACGAATTGAAATGTGAGAAAACAGCCCAAACTCCAATAAAATCATCACGATCGCAAATCCCTAACCAATGACTGCTTTCTTCAAATAATCTCCTTTCTTCCCTCTTCTACCACACCCATTTGACAGTTTTGTCTGTCACTACCTTGCCTCTCCAAGCTGTTCCCCTCCCTTGCGTTCATCCTGCCCCCGCCCGTGTTCTCACCTCGTCTCCCATTGGCCGCCGAGCCAGCTTCCTGCCAAGCCCCGGGGCTCGTTTCCTGTTTGTCCTGGCGCGGGGGGCAACTTGTCCAGCGAGACCAACTGCTTGGTCGCTGCCAGCTGTGAGCGCTTGGCACAGCTTGGCATGCGGAGCTGGGTTACACCTCCAGAGACCCGGGCGCCGGCGCCTGCATACACAGCCGCGCGCACGGCAAACACACAAACGCTCGCGCCAGTGCTGCCATCTGCCCCCCACAACTATGGGCCACAAGGTAATGTGATGTAAGATGATAAACGAGCTGGTTTAGCCTGATGTAATCATAAAGTGTGAGTGTGTGTGTGTGTGTCGAGCACGAGAGCCAATGTGTGTCTGTGTAGAAGCGACTGGCAACGAAGAAAAAAAAAAAAGCAGTCCCATTTGACAACCTTCTGTTGGTTCAAATTAATCACATGGAAAACCGAGCTGCCTGCCGCAAAAAAAAAAAAAAGAGAGAGAGAGAGATAGCACTCAATTGGTTTTAATAAGATTTCCTCATTCAAACCTCACCAGAACACATAAAACGGGACGATCATTACTTACAATTTACAGCTGCGGTTCAGGCGAAATCTAATGAATCTAATGATGTACAATCGCAGTGTTGATTCCAAGTGTCACAATTCACTTTTCACCTGCAGAACGACACCCAAGTGACACGGCCCGAGGCTCGGCGCCTCAAAAGAGAGGCAGACGTTAGCCGCCGGTTAGATTAGATAGTTCAAAGCCCCTCCTTTCAACTCCGCCAGCCCCCACCTCGTCTCACTTAGGCTTTAGACACAAAAACAAAGGGGAAAAAAAAAAAAAAGGAAAACGAAAAAGCAATTTCATCTCAGTGGCACAAAAAGTGCAATAACAACACCATTAATGAAAGCAGCACATTTTGCAATGAGGTGACATTCCTTCTGTTGAATATTTAAGAAGAGGAAAACTGGAAGAAAAAAACTGATTTAGCACTTAGAAGAAGCACACGCCAGCATATGTTAGCACAGGAGGTGCCATTCCAGTGAGAACAGCTTTACGGACGTGTTTGACACAAGATGTGAATGTATGAAAAGAGACCCACGGAGGTGAAAGAAACGAAAGCAGTGAAAGAACGGAGAAACCCCTTGACGTCTTCCCTAAAAAAGTGAACAGGAAGTCATGCAGGGTCCTCCCTTACTGCACTTCTTAGAAGTTACGAGGTTTTTCTTCAAAGTGCGACCCGGAGTTCACGCACAGAAAAGCGTTGAACTCCAGCCTCACTTATGATAAAGACCGCTCCGGGTCATAAAATCTACACAATCACTCCACAAAACGCTCGCATCGCCCCGCTATCTGTGCGACGAGCCGTGTGTCCATACATCAACCAGCAGGCCCCCAAAGCTGTTGGGAAGATAATGTTAAGCCTTCAACATCAAATGGAATACAGCTATTAATGTCATATCTGCCTATGTGCAGACACATAATGATCCACTCTGCCCCGAGGTGAGATGGTGTCTTCTGTGAGGAAGCGTCGAGTGTTTAATGTTGAACAAGGCTGTTGAGCCGTTACCACTGCTGCCAATACCTCCATGTTGGCTTTTGACCAGGGCTTGAACTAAGAACTGAGTGGCACCTCTGGTATAAACCGATCAGTAAACGGATAAGATTGTCTTTGTGCTCAGCTCTGTCTTCATCACCACAGTCCACTGTACGAACCGCATCACTTCTGCCACTCACTATCAACCAGATTTGGAGAATTCTGTATTCTTCTCAGACTCCAGTGTTTCGTCTTGAGCTGAAGTGATTAGTCGGACCATCAGTCACAGAGCAAAAACGTACACTTCACCCTGTATGAAGCCATTTACTAAATTATACACATGAAAATCAGAAGTCCCACTATCATTAGGTGAAACGTTTCTGAGAAGTGATGAATGTAAAGTGGCTTTATATTCACATTTTTCTCCCTCTATATTCTTGAACTATACAGCTCATTTAACTTAAGAACAGTGTTTGATGGTCAGCACTGGACCAGCTTGCAAATGGTATTTTTAACCCTCCATGCTTACTGTACATGGGAGACAGAGTTAGGTTCTGTATTGAAGTGTTATGATAGCTAAGTTCGGACAGTTCAAATTCAGGTCATTGTTCATTCAGTCGAATGGTTGAGGAAGCAGACTGAGCTAAAAACAATGAAACAAATACCCCTTTCCCACTGCAACTAACGGGTCGACCCGTGTTTTCAACCCGCTAGCGATCGGCTTTTTAGACTCCTTTCCCACTGCCTGCAGACCCGGGTCTAGCCGCCTGCTGGTGAGCCGCGTCGCTGCGTTTTCCCGCGCTGATGGTGTCCCACGTTGACGGCATCATCAGCGCGACGGAGCAAAACGAAAGTAAACAATGCAGCGGAACACAGTCCCCGTTACCTGTAGACGAATCTTCTCTTCCCCACGGATCAAGAGAAGCTCTCTGGTCTCGCTATCTTGCCAATGCTGGGTCATCTTGACGAAGGATATCTCACGCTGTGTCCGCACAAGAACAACAACTAGCGCGCTAACGTAGCCGTGTAGCGTCGACGTCATCATGTAAGTTCCCGGATGTGTCCCTCCCACTAAAAGCCGGTAGAAAGCTGACCCGGTAAATTCCCGGGTCGAATGCAGGGTCGAACGACCCGGGTCGAAATGCCGATTAAACCCTTTCCCACTGCCATAAGGAGCCGATTGTTAGCGGGTTTAAACGGGTTTTTTGGCCAGTGGGAAAGGGGTAAAAGAAACAATCCTCATGAAGGCTGGTTTAACTTAGTCTGAGCTAAGCAGAAATAAATGTGCTGTGAGTTTGTCACCAGAACATGAGAATGAAACTCCCAGTGAACTTTGAATGAATAAAAAACACTGCCAGCTAGGACCTAGAAAGTCATAAATTCCTTAGATTCTCAACTCTGCAGCAATCAGAGGAGAAAAAGTGCACAGCCCAGGCACAAATTCAAAATAAAGTGAAACTGCAGCCTCCTACACATCAGAACCACCAGCTGTTTTATCAAACTTCCATGATATCAAAGACATACATTCGTGTAGACGAATTAACGATACCATGTTGCTGATAGTGGTCCAAAGAGTTCACATGATGGCTAAAACTCAGGTAATTCTAAAGGTGAACTGTGTAAAGCAATCATTGCTGAGGCTGGCGCAGGTTCAAGAAAAACAGAGGAAGACTTTCATCAAGTCTGTTATTCAGACTAAACAAGTCTGGAAAACTAAGCACTCTACAGTTTTAGGTAAATGCAAAATATTTTACAATAAAAAAATGGTCAAACCAAGTACTGACTAGATTTAACTTTCTCCACTGAAATACATTCAGGTAAGGCTGTCATTGTTACTATTGTTCAGTTACTCACACATGTGCTTTAATTTTAAAAGAGTTATCTGTAAAATTCCGCAGAGCAGCAGATGCATCTCCCAGAGGGGGGTCGATCCCCCGCCTCTCCGTCGCACACTGTGCATTCCACACAACGATCACACAATATGTCATGTAACTCAAACATGTGCTCAAGAAGAGTTGGTTTCTATTAAAATTGGCTGTAAGAGCAGTGATTATATCTTCTCTCACCTGAAAGACAAGAAATCAAGCCACTCCTCAAATCGCTGAAAGTGTGACGCCACACTTCAGCATCACTTATCGACAGAGATTCAACAACGTAAAGGCAAACACTGAATTACAGCAACAGTCTGTTTGGTTGTGATTTTCTGGCGCTTCACAATACACCCAGTGCAGTATTTATCTTCTTCGCAGTGATATAAAAAAGGCTGAAATATTTCCATGAGATTGTGCACACGCTGTCTGCAAACACTGGATGGCTATAAAGCTGCTACGGAAAATAGAGGAAAAACTTTGACAGATGCAAGTTACAGAAACGCTGCGTATGCTTTGTCTTGTCCGATTACGGGCTTGTTTCGGAATCTTTATGCATCCCTGCGTCCCAATCTGTCTTCTGTTCAGCACAAAGCAGAGATTCAATTCATGGTAACATCTCAGACTTAGCAGTTTATCATTAAAGCTTTGCTTCTAGTCTTTAAATATCAAAACAAAAACAAACAGGCAGGAAAGTTTTGAAGCTTATAAATACTTCCAGAAAAGTTCAACACTGCACTCCGGTGATGTTTGTGGACTTCTGTGCGACAAATCAGGAGAGTAATTGTGAAAATGAAAGCTGGAAATGGTGAAATATCCTGCCTTTCTGTCCCCGGTCTGAGTCATGCCCTGAAGTCTGCAGCCTGAAAACCTTTGATTCTTTCCTGTCTGCCTCAGAAATGTACAAACACTTAAAGCTCCATACGGCAATTTGCAACAGGTGCTTCCTTTTTATTTCTTTAAGGAGGGGGGCATCAGAAAGTGAAAACGAAGACACACTGTAGGACGATTAGTGCAAACGTCCAGATCCTTTGTTTGAGCGCTTTTGTTTAAAAATGCTTACACATCTGGCTTTTTTTTTTCTTTTTTTTGTGAGACTTCTCGGCCCGTGTTGCATGTGGGTGTTGGTGCACGTGTTAATGATGCAACCAAAAACAGCACACGCCACCAGAGCGGCGGCGGCGGCGGCGGCAGCAACACGGTGAGATGACTGTTTCAATTGCCTCCAATTGCATCAGGTCAAGCGGAACGCGTCTCGCTGGTGACAGAATGATAAAACAGATTCTTCTTTTCTCTCTCCTTTTTTTTTTCCCAACTTTTTCTCCCAATCACACAGCTGACATGCAGAAATGGAGGCTTGGAAGAGATCTGAAGCCCTCTGCGCGAGAACAGCTTCAATTTATGGCTTTTTATAGTCAGGTAATTAAGTTAATCTAAAAATATTCAATAACCCCTGCGATTATTCACAGAACATCAATCATTTTTTTTTTTTTTTCTTTTGACAGAACTATTCCTTTGGATCATTTAGGAGGCTCTGTTGCGTTTTATCTGGAGCGACACCAGACAATCTCTGGGAATATGGGGGAAGTAAGAAGAGGGCTGGCTGCAGACGAAGGCACGGCTATTGATTTCGAGCATTATGTATCGTATCGCCGGACCGCTCGCAGCATGTCTGAGTGACTGCGCCCGCCGTTTCCGCGCCCGCGGCTGAAACGTGTCATTTTCCCAACGTGCAATTAAAAACAGCAAACAACAAATGTGTTTGCAACTAGTTATCACAAAGCTTAATGAGCAATTCCCGCATATTATGTATTTAACAGCCTGGTGCAATTTGTAATTATGCTTCCTGCGTCACCTGCTAAACATTTCCTGTGCAACAGTGAACAATAACTATGTTTTTCTGTCTTGTTTACCCGAGCTTGCCAGATATAATAGCACACATCTGTGGCTGTGTTATGATATGGATGCTACCTTTTCAAATGTGTGATTCTCCTGAAAACAGTCCCTTTTGATAAAGAAAATGTTAAAAAAAAAAAAAAAAAACCCTAAAAAACTGATATTTTCAGTTTGATCTTCGAGGTTTAGATATATTTATCAAGTGTAATTTAGGACTAAAGAGTGGCTCTCATCGCCTTAATATATAAAATTTTGTTGAGGTTGAACGAAAGGGCTCAAAAATGGCCCAAAATTCAAATTTTGATAGAAAGTCGATACATATTTTTCTCAAAGAAGTTTTACCACAAATGCAATTCTGAGTCAAAGTCACCAACCAACTGTAAGACGAGCACTTTTATTAACCACCTGCTGCACAAAACAAAAGTGTGATTCTTCAGGAAAAATGGTGAAAAAAGTGGTAATGAATGTAAAAAAAAAAAATCCCATTTCCTGGGCGATGCTACCAGAGGTTTAGAAAAATACACATTTCTCTTATATTTATAGCTCATCAGTGGCCATTCCAGACACATGTCGAGTCCTCTGCACTTCGCAGACAACTCAGAGTCTATTTTAAATGGAAGAAGCTTCAAAGCACGCAGAGAACATCGAGCCAGGCAGCATCTCCTCCTGAGCGATTATTGGTTATCATTGTCGGGGATCACACAGGGTGACCACAGGATCAATTGATTAAAGACAAGATCACCAAGCTCGATAGCTGATTAAAGTCAGCTAAGGTCGATTTGAAAGATCCTCACTGTTACTACTCCTCACAAAACATTTTTTTTTATACCTTCACAGGAAGTATAGAAAGAGTGAAACTTTTCTTCTTCCTCCATTCAGAAATGTGTGCCGTCTGATTGGAGATACACACCTTTATGAAAAGCAACTGTCAGAGCAGATTACTTGTGTAAATAATTCAAGATGTTACTTTGTACTTACTTTTATATGTGAACATAATAGAAATCTATGCACACTTACTCTATTCAACCCTCTTTGTGGCATTTATAAATGATAATGCAGTGCTTTCAAAAATGTAGGAGAGCATACACACACACACACACTCCACAGGTACACTCTCACCTCAAATCGTACAATAAATTGGATAGATAAAAATACTATATGGAGCCTCTTGAAAGCAATACAAGTGGAGAATGAATGTAAAGTGGCAACGATCAAAGGTGTGAATAAATAGAACATATTTCAGTGGAATGAAACAGAGACATTTATCAAGAGAAAGTTGGAGACAGACAGAGGCGGACGGTCAAAACCACACAGCCGATTCAATTTCTGCCAGACCAAATGCTATTACTTAACCCCTGAAACATGGTGATTGCCTTCTACACCAAATAGAGGAGTGGATACTGAAGCAATGCGCGGGCCCGCTGAGAGACAAAGAGGAGTCGGCATCAACGAAAATTGAAGAACAAATCTCCAACTGTCTGGGGGAAAATAATGCGGCGGGCCGAGTCAATACGGAGCCGCGGCGAATGATTAAAGCAGGAGAAATTAGAGAAAGCAAAAGTAGATAAGGAGCAAACTAGAAAAGACAGCGTTCCTGCTGGATGTCAGCAGCTGTGCTCAGGCAATCACTAAGCAGCTCATTAGAGCTAATAACAGACGTTAATCAGAGGCAGACTTAGAATGGAAGACTCGACCAACGGTGGCCAGACCACGGGGAGAAGGGAGCCGATATTAGTTAACCGCTTGCTGGCCGAGATCCACTCCACAGATTGCTCAATCTATAGACAGACAAACAGGCAGATGGATGGATACAAAGAGAGGGGACTGGAGGAGGAGACGGGAATTGGACAGAAAGGCAGAAATGAGAAGAGAAAGCTGAGAAAACGGAAGAAAGATCAACTGAACTCAGAGGGAGGGGAGACAACATGTTTACAATTAGGCTTTGTGGCGGTTTATTGTTTGAAAATCTATAAATGTTAAGGAAGCAGCACGTCGGGGAGTCAAATTGGCGCCAGTTGAAATTCCAGAGGGTACACAGAACCCCACAGCTGAAGCAATGAGAAGGGTGGAGGAGCTGGCGCGCTAATGGGACAATATGGCCTACATTCTCAGTGTTCGGGATTTTCTGGACAAAGTGGGTTGCTTCTCCGCCGCCACGGCAGCCAATTAACTCCCCCCGGGCTCCAGTTGGCGAGTCGGCCCAATGGCCAGATTAACGTGACCGGGCGAGTCCGTTCAAAGCAACACTCATTATCGGATGAAACAACTCACTCCTCGGCTGTTAATTTTACAAAGTTGTGAGATGGACTGCCAGCCGGAGCTAGATCTCACGCAGGGCTCCTTTTCTCTCCTCCAGGTGAGAAACAATCAACACCTTGCAATACTTCAAATAAATGCGGGACACAGTGACCACTTGCGCTCCTAGTTATTACCTTCCGTTTCATCAGAGGACGGCATAACAGTGATACAATCACAACGCGACAGAAAGATGGATGAGACAGCATAACTTCCTCCTGTATTAACGAAAAAAAAGGGGTCCAGAATTTTAAGACGTCAGAGTCTGAGCAGTATTGACTGGCAGCAGGGCATCGATAACACATCTCTGCTGGCAAATTCCATCCTCGGTGTCCATTTCTGAGGCACTTAGGTTTTACTTTGTGGCAGCTGTCAAGTGAGGTCAGCTTGGAAACGCAACATGAGCGGCTGCTTGCTCTGAAATAGGGAGAAATTGGCAACACAATGCATCGCGCAATAAACAGGTTAAGATTTGTTTATACTACAACATATTACCACACTGTAACCAAGGCTTTGCATTATCATCCTTGAAATTACATACTGTTAAGATTCTCATTCTATAAGAAATCCATTAAATACATCTTTTTCGAGCAACCATAACAACGGGATCTGATGGATTCAAACGTCACTTCATTTTATGCACCTCAATAGAAAGCAGGTGCATTTATTTTAAATGCATCAATCAATTGAAGTCCATTTTATTTACCAAAGAAATAATACACCACCATTAAACCTAATTTTCTGATACTTAAGTATGTTTTTTTTGTTTTTGTTTTTTTTAACATAAAAAGGAGATCATACACATTAAAAAAACCTGTGATGGACACATTGATAAACAACTGGAAAAAGAGCTCATGAAAAGAAATTCCCTCATTTTAAAGGACATGATGCTCACAATTTTGATAAACTGTACTGAACTGTTAATTACTTCTCTTTTAATCAAAAGACTAATTGCAACAAGTGGAGATAACAGTATACTAACCAATTTGAGACCGGATCACTAACTTTTCCAGCCTTCAGATGCCTTCCTCTACTTTTTTGAGATCTCTATCTGCCATCAAATATATCACTCTTGGGTTTGTGAGATTTACAAGTCGCTGCTTCCTCTATTTATTTCCTTTTATATTTTGGAAGCGTTGGAGGCACAGTACTGCTAAAAAATTGAACAAGTCCTCTTAAACGGCACTTTGCTTCGATCAGCACGTTGAGCCGGTCCTCATATAAATGCTGGGCTGCGCAGCGTGACTGAAGACATCATGCCAGCGCACAAACAGATCAGGGGAGGGACATGGAGGGAAAACGATGAGAATGGAAGAGGAGGAATGAAAAAGAGAAGACATGCAAAGGTAAATCGACATGCTGAAAGGGCCAAAATTGACCAGCAAAAGGAAAGTGGATCAAAGGACATATGGCCAAGTGTTCAACAGTCATGTAAAACTCTGTGATGACATTTCAATGTCAGTTTCAGAGAAGAAGAAACTTCATTTGGAGACAAAGTTCCCAGTGTCACACAGTGCATGTTTGTTTCTAATATCCAGCTACAACACCTTTTTCTTTAAATATCTGGTTTGTGTTACTGTGTGGGTTTGTGGCGGCTCACCTCACCTGTCTGTGCTGTGTGTGTGTGTGTGTGTGTGTGTGTGTGTGTGTGTGTGTGTGTGTGTCGCACCCCTGCAGGCTTTTCATCACAGCTGACTGACAGCTTGCTTCCATCTTCTCAGCTTTGTCCCTGGGTGATCCACTAGGCCGGTCTTTCTGCAGTGCTGTGTGTTCTCACACACACACACACACAACACACACGAACACACACCCTTCCCCGCGCAGTGACATTGCAGAGGCTGGATGTTGTGTACATGCACAACAAGTTTGTATTCCGACTTTCCAAATAGATGTCCAGCAGAATTTCCTCTATTACCCGAGGATCTCCATATAAAGGCAGTCAGTATATAACTGTAAAGGTTAGACATATAGACATAGAGCAGAATTATTCAGTCACAATGTTACCCTTCCTGTGGACCTCAGTGAACAAACTTTCTCCAACGAGCAGCACTTTAGCTCCCAAAAAACTCATGTAAGATTTCAAAATAACGTCTCAACAAATTCAGTAAACAGACTTGTGCCATTAAGTAATTTTTCAGAGAAAAAGAAAATCGCATAAAATGTCACAGAAAAAGGGAAGAAGGGACGTAAAGCTCTTACTCCCCTAAAAGCTGACTAAAACTGAGGTGCATAATTCAACAACACACCCGCGGCAGACACCATAAGGGGAGCATATTGTGGAGGGAAGTACACATTTGTCCACATTTGTGGAAGCTTTAAAAGAAGCTTTCTGAGAAAAAAAGCATGTGTCGGGGGATCAGAAGAGCCTTTATGTGCAATTAAAGAAAGAAAAAAAAAAAAAAAGGTTAAAACACAAATCTTTTACAGCCATATCGAGACCTTCAGGATCCCCCGCCGTCCAACCACATCCCAGAAGGACTCTGACTTCACGGCTGGCCCCGGTTGGTTAGGCACCTTATTTGTCCCTTTACCTTCGCTCGACTCTCTCCAAGCGAGAGTTGTTTAAGTGTCGAAGGCTTTTTTTTCCTCTCAGTCACACGCTCTTCGGTAATTCGCATTCCATTTGGAGACGAGCGTCTCCTTCTGTCGCAATGAAAATATTCAAATTTTAAAAAATATGCCGAGCGCCTTTTACATCTGTCTTTATCCATCCTTCTGCAAGGGCTCCCCGCTCACTGGGCACATTATCCGAATTCAACAAGGACGACAACTCGTGCGTCCAAAATAGTGAAAACTACATGCCGATTTTAACAAACACTGTTGTTCTTTTATCCTTTCTTTCTTTTTAAAGAAAACTGTTGGTGCTTTCCCAAATTGCTCAAGTGTGTTCACAATAGCTTAAGAAGCAAACAGTCATTTCAGTTTCTTAAAGACATAAAGGACTTTTTTTTTTCTTTTGAGGAAAACTAAATGTTTCCCGTATCCACAGATTCAGCAGGCAAAACTGGCATTCATGATGCCGTGGAAAGTATTTCCTACTATTATCTAAACAGAACACTAAATGCACCATTTCTGCTGAAAAAGCAACACTTATGAAGCTGAAAGTGGCTGAACTGCTTGGATGTGAGTTTCTATAAACAAACAAAAAAAAAAAAAATACAATAAAAGTTGAACCTCTATAAACGCTGCTTGTGTTCTGAAATGACATGCTGCATTGAGTTGCGCAAGTAAGTAAACCTGTACAGCTCTGTATGTTGAATGATCGATGGTAAAACCCCATTTATATGTCCAACACATGTAACTCTATGTCTAGGGTTTTTTTTTTTTCTATTAATGCTATATTCTGCTATCACAGCATGAATCATTTTTTTTTTATTCCTGTACATCCTTTGCTTCTGGCGAGGCAGTAAGCACTGAACACAGAGAGATTACACAGTCATATGATTCACTGGAAACTGTAAAATATTGATTATAGCAGCTTTGCAGTTCTGTTGTGGCTGTTAGTTCAAAGGATTTCTTTGATATGTGATTTTTTTTTTTTTTTTTTTTTTGTTTAGGGGGGAAAAAAAACTGTAAAAGGCAAAACATACTTCACTGTCAGATGAAACTATAGCTGCCGGCATTAAATTTAGACAAAGCGTTCCTCTTTGAACCACGGTGTCGATGTTAAGCTGTTGGTTGAGTGTTAAATCAGACTCATAAATTCTACACAATAGGAGTGTTGCCTTTACTTCCTCTCCCTTGAATGCAGCACTGGACAGCACTGTCAGTGCCAGCTAATTGCAAAATTCTTCACAAAAATCCCGGCAACACAGAAACTAGACACTTTCTTTCTCTGACAAGTGCGGCTTCAAAGCAGTGGATAGTGATAGGGTGCGCAGGCCACTCATCTCCTGGTTGATAGGAGGAAGGACATTCCGCTTCCTGACAGCATGGGGGCACTTTCCAAGTTGGTCATTTTTTTCCTCTTTTTGAAAATCTTGTTTTCCTGCTGTTTGTTCCTCTCTGTCATTCTCCGTGGCCTCGGCCCTTCTTGCTCTTAAGCCTGCCAAGAGACGGCCCGGCTGCTGTTATTTTCCACTACTCCGTCTCCATTCTGGCTCTCGCTTCTCTTTCACTCACGGATGTCACATCGTCGCCTACCCTGATTTTGAAATATTCTGCACCCCCCCCACGTCTCTTTCTTTGTCTTGTTAAGATGCCTCATTGCTCCCATCTTTCTTGCAAGAGGATCCATACTTAGATGCCAGCATGCAGATTGCGTTATGGATCCGCTGGTCAATCAATAGCCTCTCCACATTAAAAGAAGACTGGAGCAGCTTTGTGGCCTGCCGTGGCCCATCCTGGCCTCGGCTTTAATTCGATTACTTTTATTGTTGGCTAATCGGAGAGGCGCTACAGTGTGGAAGAAGGGGGTGAAAGACAAAAAAAAAAAAGAAAAGAAAAGAAAAGCAATGCTTCAGAGCTGGAGAGAAAGAAAAAGGTAGCCTCTATGGATCAATTCTTTCCTTTGACAGAAAGAACAGACCTTGTTTAACAGTCCGAGTGGATACACAACAACTTCAGAGTTAGCTTTCCACCCTCGGCATCACGAGAGTTCGTCAATAACCTGCCAATTGGAACTTTTCAATTTGGATTAACAGCCAGGTGTTAATGAAAGCCGGTGACGGGCAGGAGAGGGGCGAGCGCGGCGAGGAGCCGAGCAGTGAAGAAGTGGAGCCATCACTCCGCGTTGCATCATCAAAAGGTAAATGGAGTGTATGGCAGTCGAACAAGCACTGCAGTGCCAGACCAAGGCAGCTCTGAGACTGGAGGAGCTGCAGAAACAAAGCGGGCAGGCACTAGCAAAGTGACAGATGAGAAGAACAGCAGAACAAACGCGAGGAGAGTAAACTAACGGCGCCACACAAACAATGTGTGGGCAGCCAAGTACGATTGAGATTTCGTATGTTTTTTATTATATATTTTTTAGGGGGGAGGACGAGACGAGTAAAGGTGGCAGCAAATAGGAGTTATTCAAAGAAAAAGAAAAAAATCTCAAGAAATACAATGTAGCCACAGAGAAAGGGAAAGAAATTATTTGTGAGGCACTTCAAAACTTTCACCAGAGAATACACACAGCAGCAGGACAGATTAGGCAGCTGCAAACAGGTCCGGGTCTTAATCGTGATCCCATCGCTGCGCTGGCTCCCATCGACAGATACCGACTGCCACTCAACCGGCAGGAAGGCTTTAAAATGCTTAGGAACAACAAAAACCTTCTGAGTAAGGATTACAAAACGAAATCTGATGAGCGTCTGAACATTTTGAGGGAGCGGAAAAGCGGGGCTCGCTGGTGAGAGCGGAAAAAAAAAGAAAAGGAGAAACAGAGGGCTTTGACTGACTGTAGCTCAATTTAGCTCTGCGGGAAACACTGCGATACTGACCTTGAGCTGGAAGATGATCTGAATCTCTCACTATGCTGCTCATTTTTTTTGTTGAACATTTTGTCAGGTTGCCAATTAGGACGCTGTGCATCATCAACTTCCGAGCAAAGTCTGTATAATAATCTTGAATAAAGGCTGCATTGCAATTCCCAGGGTAGAAAACGGGGATTGATGTAGTTGGGAAAAAAAAAAAAAAAAAAAAAAGCGTCTCAAAACCATTTAGTAACTACTTTTTGAAAAAGCTTCTACCGATACCAGTATTCGGCTGTGAATTAACACCTGCCTGCAATGTTTTTCAGGTCATCCTTTTGGCTTTATGACCCGCGGCTTTATTGCTCAGGTTTACTATCCCCGCTCTTGCAATCATTCCGTGCGCTGTTGTTTCAGTCAGAGTGAGCAATGGTTTCTGCTTTAGCTTCCACACTTCGACATAAAAGCATTCCTTCAGCGGTGTGTGGACCGTTAAAAAAAAAAGTCACTCGGCAGCATATGCGAGAACCTATGGGAACCCATTGACCGGGTTTTTTTTTTTTTTAAAGCAGCGTCCCTGTGATGATGGAGAAACAAACCTGCTCAAAAGGTTCATTCAACATGCACCACATTTTCTCTGCAGTGCCTTGGAAACACCTGTGTTTCTTTTTTTTTTTTTGCTTGTACCAACAATGTCTTCACTCCCATCACCTTGACGCTTGGGATTTGGCTACTTGTGACCGATTTCTCTTCCGCAAGATGAAGTTCAAGCTGAAGGGACACCAATTTGACGCCATGGAAGAGATCCAGTGTGAATCACAGATGGCGCTTGACACACTTGGAAAAAAGAGTTCCGGAGAGCCTTCCAAGCATGGCGGGAGCGCTGGGAGCAGTGTGACGCCGTAGACGGCAACGACTTTGAAGATGATGGTGGAAAAACTTATCTTGGGTCCTTTTTTCAAAGAAGTAAACTAACAAACACATTTCCTTATTTGTGATAAGATTCATTAAAACAATGCACATTTTAAAAAAGATTTACAAAGGCTTTGTTTGTTCAAAGACATTGTAATACATCTTTTTTTTTTTTCCGATTCATTCTTAATATTGCATAAAATCCGTGGAGTTTGTGTGGAGCCTTATTTATTTGTAAAGAAACAGAACGAAGTGAGTCACAACTTCAGAGAAACCCCTTCTCGCTTTCACCATATGTGCATGAGCTCAATTACAAAGAGAGCAAGGAAGACGGGAGGAAGGAAGAATGTCATGTGCCGCGGAAAAGAAAAGAAAAAGACAGTGAGAGAGTGCATGAGAGCGCGGCGGCACAAGAGAGTGCACCTCACACTTTCTACCCTTCCACAAAGAAGTAAAATTAGGCCGTCCGCATGAAAGAAGCAAACCTTTTCTGTGTCTTGGCTCCCCTCTCTCTGCTTCAGAAAACAAGAGCGCCGAACAACAACAACACGGCGCATCAACCCATCATGTAAGACGCCAGCCCGGCACGTTTGAAGGTTTGCTGGCTGCGTGTGTTATTCAAGGCTCATCAGCGCATGGAGATACGGAGGAACAAAGCACGGGGTGATGCTTTGAAGATCTGACAGGAGCGTCTGACTCGCCCACAGAGGAAGGCAGAGAGAGAGAGAGAGAGAGAGAGAGAGAGAGAGAGAGAGGGGAAACGAATGTGGCGGGAAAAGGTGTAGATCGAGAAATACCGGAGCAGGAAATGGAAGGTGAAAGTGAAGAAAAGCGTCCTAGTGAAGAGAAAATATGAATGACAAGAGAGACCAAGACAAAAAAAAAAAAAAGGAGTCAAGAGAACCACTTGTTTGCAGTATGAACACAGCATGTGCATCTATGAGCATGTGAACACTTCACAACTATTTGTGAATACTTCAGATATTAACACAATTAATAGCCTCTTTCTAAGAGCAAAGCTTCAGATCTCATATTTTACTATTAACGGAAATCAACAGCTTTTAAATTCCCTTCATTAAAATTTTGGAATTGAAACAAAATTCTTTTTTCTTCATATTGGAATCTCACAAAACTGCCTTTTCATGAAACGCACCCACTGAAGGTTAAAGTGCTCGGCGTCAACTTCGAGTACACGTTGGAGGCCGCCCTGTTGTACGAACTGCCGGCGCTGCTGCAGTGAACTGTATTTAAACAAAAAGCTGGAGCTGCAGTGAAAGCAGCAGAAATGTTTCAGAACAAACTCTCATTAGCGAGGAGGAAAGTGCTGCGTGCCAAAAGTGGTACGGTGAGTTCCAGGAGTTACGAGAGTTTGAGCGTCTTCGCGAGCTCGCCGGCAGTAAACTTGTGGATCGTAATTGTACGCCTCTGACCACACGAAACAAAGGTCCGAGGGGTTTAAGAGAGAGCGCTGTGGTTTCCGCTTAGTCGCTCTTCAAAGAGAAATCGAACCATGCAAATATATCAGCTGCAGATTCTCTTGCCCTCCCAACACACACTTCCAGTGGAAATCGATGTCTATCTTTTTTCAGTATGGCAGGATGGCAGGTCTTCGTTAATAATCTATGAAAACAGTTTTAGTTAAGCTGATATGGCCTTTAATATGTCTAAATTAAGCTGTGTCATGCCAAAACAAACAAATTCAATGTTGTTTTTGTCAAACTGATATAATCAACACTACCTCGACTTAAGTATGTTTGGAATCTTGTAAAAATGAATTTAATTGAATCTCAATAAAAACATATTTTGCCTTAAGATGTATTTGAAAATAAGTCCAAAGATCATTAGAATATTGAAATGCAGATGATATTAAAAATTAATATTTTATATGATTATATCCAAAAACTCTTGATGCCACCACAGTTCATGCTTACAAAACTTTTTTTTGAAAGCCGAGGGTCTCAATTAGATGTTATATTTTGCAGATTAGAGCGTTGTTGGCTGGATTGCATTATATTGAAATTTAGCTATTCCATTATGATACAAGAGAAGAACAAAATATTAGAACAATATCTTCATATAATACAGTCCAGCAATGTGCAGCCTCAAAACTGAGCCTCTTTGAGAATCTCAAGCAGAACCGATCATTAACAACTCTGGAAAGGAGGAATTTACAGCGGAGTTGGCGTACTGTATCACATGAGAATGTGGAATTGTGTTTAATGAAGTGGCCGGCGAGTACATTTTTCAACTACAGTAACATTCCGTCGCTTAAGCATTTGATTTATTGTCTCTGTCCTGTAATTAATCAACTATGGGGCTTAAGTGATTTGCACATTCTTGCATAAGATTTTGTTTTACTCACCGCGCCAACTTTTCCGGAACTCACCATGCCAACTTTTTCTGTTTTTAGTTTGCATAAGTGTCGCTACTCTGTGCCAGCCTCAAAAGCCTGTGTCCTATATCACGCTTTCCCCATCAACATTTTTACTGTCAGCCATCTGATCAAGCTGAAAATGGAAGAGAGAACCTTTTTTTTTTTTGTTTTGTTATTACATCGGTAATATTTAGTTTCTTCTTCTCACAGTCAGCACTCTGGATCTGGAGGAGTGTGTTTATACTGTCAGGCGAATTAAGTGTGAGAGCAAAATAAAACATTCATCAGCGAAATGCGCCGCAACATAAACGCACGCAGCAGGAGGGGGGGGAGAAAAACACACACACACACACACACACGCCTCCACATGTCATGCTCCCTCACGCACATACTGTACGCACACTCACATATGGTCTAATCGTAAGTGTTAACCGGGAGCGCTTTGATAAATACAAGTTAAAAACACAGAGACTGAAGCGTATGTCTAAATGAAAGCGAAGCAGACAGGGAGAGAAGAAAAGAGCGGACCAAAGAGCACGGCGAGCCGCGGGAGAAGCTCTCTGCCCAAGAGTTATGAAAAGGAGAGACGGTCTCCAGGGTCCCGGGGTTGATTTCCTGTGACCTGTGGCGATGAACCGGCCTGTAAATCCCGAATCCTGCCAGCAACAAAGGTGGCACTCTGCTCGGCGGAGACGCGAGTGATCCTCACTTCAAAAGCCTATCACGCTAAAGATTAGGGGGGTTTTCGGTGGGGGAGGGTGAAAAGGAGCGGCGTGAGCGGAGGAGGTTCGCTACTCACCGATGTACTCAAACACGTAGACGACGAAGAAAGGGGTGACCAGGTCGTTGATGCCTTGCACGTAGCCGCTGGCAGGGTGGCGGATGGCCCAGATGAAGAGGATCCGCTCGAAAATCTTTTTGCGTGGAAACAGACACAGAGAGCGAGTCAAAACGAGAGCGGAAGCACAAAACGGTCATCATGTGAGAACCAAACACATTGTGAAGCTTGATCTGGGAGACATTTAATAGAAAACAAAGTGAAAATATACTAATGATTCCACAAAAGTATTTAGTTCATCAGAATGACAGGTTTTGATCTTAAAGGCTTAAACGTGAGCAACATGTAGAGGAAGCAGCAGCAGCGGGAATCACGTATGTGAAGCTGATGAAGAGTAAATCAGCTGCAAATCAGTGCAAACTACTGGATGAAAACTGTCCACAGCACTGCAGGTGAGATCTTGATGTATCTTCATTATTGTCAGCTTGGTCAGTCATTTTAAACCTCTGACAGAGAAACCAGATGAAGAAGCAAAGGATCTGTGTGTCCATGTTGATTTCAAGTATCTATAGGACTGCTACGGCCTTCCACCACAAACCCATCCAACCATAACGGGAATTTTCTACACTGGGACACAGTGATGGTTGGAAGCACAGAACTGACTAAAATGTTTCCTTCCCAACCTCATGACATCATTTCTCCTCTGTTTAGCACAGTGGCAGTCAGGCGGGAAACGTTCGAGTGATTCAGTTTGGTGAATATGCAGAGAACGGGCGGATATGGGCTGATTTGTCATTGAACCCTGAGGCCACATGCTCTACTCCACTCTGACTGGCGCTGGGTGATTTGCTCAATGGCGGACGGCCTGCATGTCCCCCTCCGGCCGTTAAAAAGCCGCGCCATAAAGCTGCCAGTGCTGTGCGGTGCTGGACATAATTCCAGAGGGCTGGAACTGGAAGAAACAGTGTTCGCAACTAATGTAGTCATTAATGAGGTATTGGGTTTGATATATTGTGTCTTCATCTACGGTGATCCGGGTTTTCACACAGTTCTGATTAAGATCATTATTGAGAGCACAGCCTTTATAAATGCATGGTGATCACACCATATGCGATTCAATTAACGCCAATAACCACATTTAATCAGGGCGAAACGGCTGATTGGAGGAGTGAATTTATTGATTATCACGAAACACATGACAAAGCAGCTCCACAGCGGCTCGCTGATTTTTTTTTTTTTTTTTTTATATTTGTAAATCAAATTACTACAGACATATCGGCCAGGGCTGAGAGGAATGCCTGCAGGGAAGTGTGAATTTAAACACTCCAAGGTTTTAATTATTTAAAAATGCATTTATGAAATGTCTCTTAGGGATGAGGAAGGTTTTTTCATCCTCAAGAACACAGAGCAAAGGTTTTGATAGGAAAACTTGATGCAATAATAACTTAAAAAGAAAACCTTAAAACAATTTCAATGCACTTTTTTTTTTTTTTTAATATTTATATATTTTCTATTGTTGCAGTAGTTTCCAACTTTTTTTTTTTCTTGTGGCCCCGAAGGATGCCTATCTGAAAAATTGCAGATCTCTCTTTTTTCACAGATATATTTTTAAAGGTTCACCTCAAAAGATCTGCTGACAGCAATGTCATCCATCAAAATGATGGACGGCCTTTTGATTTTTCTGTTCTTTAAACCGGGATATATGTTCTGTTAATGTGACTTTTCGCTTTTCGTTGAATAGTGTTATCTACAGCTGTGCCCGATTTTAACCAAAGACGAACTAAATTATTCAGACAGTGATTGTTGTTTTGCTTCGTGGTTAGGTGAGGACTGGCAGAATTTACAAAAAAATAATAATACACAAGGTCAATTCAGGATTTGTGCAAAGAAATGCGGCCATTCTGGAAATGGATGGGAAGTGTTGAAATCTGAGATAAATCACTTTCTTGGGCTCTTTGTTATCGCCGTGTGACACCGCACTCTTCAGCTCTTCTGCTGCATTTTCTTTTTTTTTTGTCAGAGAAACAGGCTTCGCTTTGAACTTTGTTCTTTGCTGTGCTGCCGTTTCTTCATTGACTCGCTCTCCGCCATCTTCTTTTCTTTCTCTACTTCTTAACACTTTTTTGTTTTGTTTTTTTTGTGTGTGCGAGGCACACGCTTCCATCTTCGTTATGGGCGGCTGTTTAATGCTGTCAGCTGCGGTGAATTAGAAGAGGCGTTGATGTTCGACTTGTTTTCGCTGGCACGCAAATGGATTTTCCCCCAAAACACAACGAGCGCGCGCTCGCATCTCGATGCACCACACCCATTTAGGTCTTTCTTATTTTTCACAGATATGTCATGTTTCTGTCACTTTCTAAATAACCTCATATCTCATCGTTTCATGGGATTTAACACGGGCATGGTAATGACAGGTTTGGGTTTTTTTTTGAGGGGGTGTGCACACAAATCATTTTATTTAAAGAAATTCCATCAACGTGAAGACCATAAGAATGCAAGACGCACGTGCCTGCGCAACCCCCTCCCTTGCTTTCTCTTCCACTCGCCTACACCTGCACCCACACCCCATCTTTCCTGATCAATGCTGCATCCATCAAACAAGGAGTGGTGTTAGGAATGGAGAGGGACTTTCTTAATAAAAGACCACAACAAAGGTAATCTCTTAAGTGAAAAGCAAGAAATGGTGCCAAATTGGAAATATGCTGGTTACTGTCACATATGAAAAAATGATGTGCCCGATATCTGAATAAAAAAAAAAAAAAAAAGTCACATCCCAAAACATTATTTACCACTTGGCACTCATCGCTGAGCCGAATTGTTTTAGACGCCCTGGAGAGTCGCGGTTTTTTTGTTATGCAGCAGGCGAAGACGTTTGCCGATAACTCCTTCTTTTGGAGCCAGTAATCCCATTTTGTAATCACGATTTAGCGGCGAAAACGAGAATGTTTGCCTCTCACACCAGGACCTTGTGATTGCTGATTAGATATTAGGCGTCTTTCCTGTATTGTTGTTCCAGAATAGAACAAAAAAACTGTACATCACTGTGGAATAGCTGCAATAGGCTCTCTGTCTCCCTGAAAAGGAACAAACTGTTGACTGCCTTCAGTTCTTTCGAATCTCTGGAGTCTCCAGTGGGGATGAGAAGGGAGTCGTGGGCGGGTGCAGGTATACGAGTGAATTAATAAAATGATGCAGAGGTGACAGCAAAACTGTGGAGGGGCTGTTGAGGGAGTGGGCTCTGGAGGCTTTCGCGCACCAAAACATGAGGAGCGCCTTGCTTCGACATTTCAGTGCCTAATGGGGACAACGGGGTCGGGTGAATGAGATGCGGGGAAATACCGGAGTGGGAGCCAAGAGGAAAACACATATTGCACCACGTAGGAGTATCAAGGCGGTACATTAGGTCGACTGTGGAGGACCTGCGCTCAAATCCTGGCTGCGGCAGGAAAGGTGTTAAAGCCAGCCGAGTGTAAGGTGCAAGTTGCAGTGACTTTGCGCGGCAGACATCAAGCGGAATGGCATCCTCGCTCTCTGATCTTGTTTCCTTTCTTACTTCTTGGTTATTGCCTCAAGTTCTGGGACTCTGTGTGTTTGAATTAAACGCGCAGGAGTCCAGAGACCACTGGGCAGCCTCCTCATTTTTCCTTTTTCTATCATTGTGCAAACGTATACATTGTGTGCATATCTGTGTGTGTGTGTGTGTGTGTGTGTCTGCACCTAAGCGCAGGTGTGCACACGGAGCAGCCCAGAGCCCTGACTACCTCATTAACCTCCACCTCATTATTCCTTCTTCTATCGCTGTTTTCAGTTCTGTGCTTCCCAGACTTGTGGTTCTTAGTATGACAGGTCCTCCCAGAAGCACTTTATTAAGAAGATAAGCTTAACCCCATATAAATGAATAGAATCAGGTTAATTTCTGTGTTAAGTTAGGTTGGGATGCCGCACTGATAGTCCCTCAGTCCTGCTGAGCCAACTTCTTCCACATGTGCTCATACATTTTTATGGGAGATGAAACATAGGCGACTACATTTTTACTTTGATTTAAGGAAATACTGGAAGCTGCCCTTGCTTAATAGTTAGATTCCACCAATGTGGGCTCTGCTCTATGTGCTTCTGATGCACCCGGCTCCTATCAATACATATTTTTTCTAAATTACACATGATTCTTAAGAGGTTAAGGTGATAAAAGGCTTAACTCAACTGTGAACACAGTGGTTTTGTTCAATAAGGCAGAATGGAGAGAAGAGCTCCAGTCATGCAAAGTGAAAGTTGGATGAATCTGATTGCAGCATGCATAAACTGTAGAAGTCAGTCAATTCCTTCTCGAGTGTGCTCAGTTTGTGTTTTGATGTGTGTGTGTGTGTGTGTGTGTATTCATGCCAGATCATGCAGATTATCAGAGCGAGGGTTTTCCCATTACAGACTCACAAGACTGTCTCAGTCTAAAAATATTTCAACTCTAATCTTAATTACGGTCAGCTTCATGATTGAAACTGGACGCACTGGGACCGAGCGATATTTTTGCGGTTTCTCTTGAAATGAGCTCCACTGATGACGTACCAACATCTGGCTAAACCGTAGAGAGGGAAAACCCCGCAGGGTGAGGAAGGTGTGTGTGCAGCTGGAGGGGTCTCACCTCTTGGACAGAAGCTTGTTGAAAGAGAGGAATAAGGGGATTAGTTCTCGGTATGTCAATGTGAATCTGCAGAGAGAAAGAGAGGGAGAGAAAAAAAAAAAAGACAAACACTGAAGCAACGGGGCAGGTTAGAACAGATCTGGCCGTCACGGACAGCGACGGGAACAGAGCGCAAGAGCAACAGTTAGTGGATTGGTGTCCTTGATTGAAGTCAGACTGGGCGGGGGAGGGTCGGTGGTCTGAAATGGAGAGCAGCCGTGGTCTCAAATGAAGTGTGTAAGAATGAGTGTGTTGATGTTGGGATGTCTCTGTGAGGGTATGTGACAGTGTTTGTGTGTGTGTGTGTGTGTGTGTGTGTGAGAGAGACCACATTTACACCATTTCAGAGTGTTTACCCCACGGATGAACAATGCGGCAGGCAGACAGAATCGTCAGAAGGGAGCCAGACGGACGGATGCAGGGCAGCAGCTGGAGCCAAGCCAACTGAAACAGTCCGGACTGTGTGTGAGAGAGAGTGTGTGTGTGTGTGTGTGTGTGTGTGTGTGTCCGTGGCTTGTTGCCGGCGGAGGGACGGCGCTGCGGGCGCAGTCCTGTCCGCTCTGCACACCTTACCTCTGTCACCTTTGGCTGCAGCACCAAAGACTCAGGACTCATCCTAGGAATGTCTATATGGATCTGACAGCAACATGGGAGAGAAATGTGTTAGACACACACACACACGCACACACACAAACACACACAGACACACAAACAAGTCCCAAAAAGCATGATGCACTCAATACTGTGTGCTTAATCTGCTTTTGATCAGCATTGAGAGGTACACGAATGAAGAGGCTCATTAAATCTTCAAAGGTTGTTGTGTTCGTCTCTTGTTACTAATCATAGCTGCTGCGGCCTTTCTGTCCAAAACAGATGCTGCGAATGTAGCCCACCTGCCCTGTAAGAGTGCAGCATCGTGACAGGTACATTTGCGTATTTTCATATTGAATATGAGACACAATCGAGAGAAAAAAACACTGTGAAAAAGTTGGTGGATAAAGGAAACTGGATTATCTCCGTATTATAGATGCAACCTCAAAAAAACACTTGTATATGTTTTTTTGCAAAGTGCACACACATCTATGAAAATGCTAAATCGAAAATATCAGAACCATGACTGAGCTAGAACTTATTTTTCCACATAACCCAGCTTAAAGCAACACTAACAAACACAAATAAGTATAAGTAATAGTAATATGTTCTGTTAATATCGGACCAGTTTTAATTATCAGATCGATACTGATACGTAAAGAAATCTCCAATATTGTCCGATACCAATGTCAACACCGACATATCGTGCATCCCTAAAATATTACGTTTTTTTCTATTGAAATTGATCTATTGAACAGTTATACACTACATAAATCTTGGAGCAGCACTCTTGCTTTAAATTTCCTGTTCTGTATGATTATGATTCAGTCAAAATACCTGAGGCCAAATCATCCATCGGGCATTTCATAGGAATCCATACAAATAATTAAAAAATAATTCTGCTCATTTGATTACATACTGCTTCAGATTATTTTTTTAACATCTTTGTGGAAGGTTATTTTTATTTTATGAATTTCCGTTGACATTTCTCAGGCTAATAATGCTTCCAAAGTCAACATAAAACAGCACTGAAATCTGCATCTTGAGTTGGTCGCAAAACAGCAAAACAAAAAGACCAACCAAATCTGTAAGGATCAAACGTTGGCCGGTCAGCTCTGTTCTCCGCTCTCAGATGGCGAGGGGCTAATGACTCAATTAAAAACCGAAAATGTGGCATCCCAAATGTCACAGACAACTGGCTAAAAATGGATTGTCAAGCCGAATTAGCGACTGTAATTATGTCTGTGAGCAAACACAACAATTGTTGGGCCTGTACTACTGATAATAGCAGAAGGAGTAGCCACGATGCCGGAACTCAGTCATGTAAACAATCCATGAATATCCGTCTTTCTTGATGAACATTTGTAAATCTACTCAGCGTAAAGTGATCACAGGTGTTTTCCATCAAAACGCTACAAATCTCATTTCTTAGTGAAGTTATTTTCGAGAAATGTGAATAACTGTGGCAGCCTTGAGACGATCTGTAAACTATTTTTAGCTGAGCTAAAATCAAAACGGTTCAGAATCCAGACGATGAACCACAATAAGAACGTTTGGTCAGATTCAGGAAATGCATAGAACAGTTTATCGATGATTAAAGGCAGCATTTTCTGCAAATTACTTGGTATCTCAGGGATTGAAAACACAAGGTCACGGCTAATTTTGTTACTTGGCAAATGAAAAAGAAGAATTGTGAAAGACTGGGATTATCTGATGCATTAGTTTGGCATTAGAGGTGCTTTTTTCTTCTATCGAGAGCAAAAGCTGTTGAGGGAAGCAGCAGACTTGTTTAAGCGCTGTACTGTATCTGTTCTCACCACCAAGCAGCCTTTTCAGCCTCTTCTATCTTCTGATTGCTCAAAAAAAAAAAGACCAAAAGCTGTAGTATCACATTCTCTTGGGTCAAAATGAAAATGCAAAAGTACTTCAAAAAGCCCGCAGTGCAAGCTGGGACCACTACAGTGGCTCCATCCATATGCATAAGTACACACACACACACACACACACACACACACACACACACAAACTGTTTGGGAAGGTTCCCAACAACATCAACAAATAATAAGGAGAGGCAGATGGACGGACGATGCTGGAGACACAAGCAATGGAGGCAGATGGATCTCTCACACACACGCATTCAAAGACAAACTCAAGACTGCATATCTGCAAAATGCATACACTGGAAGTTAAATATACACGTTATAGAAAATAAGGAGGAATGCAGAGAAATTCTACAAACTTGCTGTCATCCACAATTTAAGCTCCAAAGCATCACATTCGCAAATTACACATAACCAGGCCCACGGCACGAGAGAAAGAAAATACTAGAAGTCAGCACTCACTCAGGAACATGCAGAATTTGGCAGAAAAAGAGGATCCGAGACACGATCCAAACAATCATCAAAACAAAGTATGCCAGCTTCTTGGCACTGTACAGGGGAGATCAATGCGAAATTGGACGCAACGTGAGAAGTGTGTGTTTTTGCTATCGACAGAACACTTTGATGTTTCTTATCAGCCTGAAATGAATGGAAAGGATTCGAGTGTTGAAATGAAGGAGTGTGTGTGTAGAAAAGAGAGAGAGAGAGAGAGAGAGAGAGAGAGAGAGAGAGATGTATCAACACGAGGAGAGGAAAAGTGGAAGATGTTTTTAAACCAAAGAGAAGTGTTCATTTAAGAAGCCACTTGTCTCTGCTCCGTGTGCAGAGCTCGACCACGTTGCCCTCTTGTCAAAACACACACACACACACACACGCACGCGCACTCACACACATACACACACAAAACACAGAAAAAAACATGAAACAGAAAAATAAGCAAAGAAAATTCTTTTTTCCTGACTGCAGGACTGAATTCTGCAGAAATCCACAAACATTTGTGCTGAGGTAACACAAGAGGATGCTGCCTCTGTAATTGTACAGCAGATTTTTTTTGCAGTACTTATTTGATCTAGGCCCAGTTTACACAACGTTTCAAAGGAAAAACATCGTTTTTTTTTTGTTTTCATTTCAGAAAAGTTTGTCATTTACAAAAACTATGTAGTTACTAGGAATGGCCACGAGTGGGTGCTGCTGTCTGTTTGTGTGATGAAGCCACACATGCATAGACAACAATACGTTATTAACATGAACAGTGGTGAGTGTACGGACAATCATATGGACAGATGGTGAAACTGGATTGCTACATGACACTCTGGAGGCCGCCATTGTTGTTATTGTCCATCTACTGATCTTATTCAGAACTACAATGGCCGAACATTTCACGAAAGTTGCATTTTCCGTGTTCCAATCGAGTCCTTTAAAGCTATTTTTAAAAAGTTGGAAATCCATTAGCTCTAAGCACCATTGTGTAAACAGGGCCTAAGTCCTTCAGAGACTGAGACAAATGTTCAAAACAGAGGAAAATATCCACAGTTTCATTAAAAGCATGCGTGCATATACCTGTCTGTATGTGTCTTGATGGTGCTCATCATTGCGGGAGTCGTAGTATTGCTGAATGAAGCCGAAATATTCTTGCCTCTTCCTCTGCAGGACGCTTTCTCGCCTTTCCGCGTTGGCTGGCAGGTAACCCTGAGAGAGAGGAGTGGATGAAAAGAGAGTGAAACGAGTGTAGGAATTTCATTTTATTCAAGAAATGTCAATACAATGCTTTGTTAACATCTGCTTACACCATATACTTGGCAACTACCAGTGGCCTCCCAGCTGATTCGCCTGTCTCTTTCAAACATACGTGAACACAATCATGGCTTTAGTTCCACCCGGGGCTCATTAATTCAGCCCGGATCCAGGAGGACTTCAAGTGTTTTCAGTGCCTGAAACCGCACAGCGCTTTATCCTGTCCGTCTGCTTTTTTTTTTTGTGCGTGTATGTGTGTGTCTGTGCTGTTTAATGAGCCTTAATTTTGAAGCGCGTTCTAAAACTTTGCTCGCCAAGTTCAATCGCAAACCAAAACGCCCCACCTGGGATCACGCCGTCAGTAAAAGGACACACTTTAGCAAAGAAAACTTTTATGCTGCTTGACCAAATGTCTTCTGTCTCTGAGGAAAACAACCTTTTTCTGTGTGTAGAACGTGTGTGCGTGTGTGTGTGTGCGTGCGCGCGCATTCAGTAAGGAGTGTATCCTCGTTGTGCGGTCAGGCTTATGCAATATGAAGAAAGTCAACTCCAAACCGAACAACAAATATAATGTCTATTAAAAGCCGCAGCAGGAACCGGCGCTTGTAAAATATTCAGGGATAAAGTCTTCAAAACTGAACTCAAACATGACTGCAGGCTAGAATATGTGTCCCGCTGATTTAAACAAAGGCAGCTTTGTGTGTCAGTTTTTGCCAAATGCCCTTCTAATGAGCTTTGATCGGATGAAAGTAAAACGGGACATGTCAGACGACTTCTGGGTCAAGAAGTGGAGTTCATTCACTGATATTGTTATCAACCATCACTGTATTTTGCACCGGATGGTATTATTAAAATTGTCTTTATCTTGAAATTGTTTGTGGTCCAGTCTCCTCAAGGAAGTATGACTTAAAAAAAAAAAGCAATCGGCAGCTATCTAAGTTCTCTTTAGAGTTTTTTTGAAATTCTCATTATTTGTTTTCACATAAATAATCAAACTGGAGGACGTCCAACCAGGCGAAGCCTTAGGCCACCTCTCTGATCCCTGGCACTGCTCTGAGGAGACCCCAGGTCGGTGAGCTCAAGGTAAAAGACTCATAAAACTTGGTATCTGAGATTCCTTCAAGGTATTTCTTGAAATTCAGCACATTTCAATGATGTTATCTGGTAGCTAAAAATCTAACTTTGATGTCAAAAATTCTCATTAACTCAATATATCCAGACGGCATTGGATGGATTTCTTCCAAATTTTACACAAACAAGGATGATCTGATTTGAAGAACGGGCCTGGGCTTCAGCTTTCATGTCTGCCTCATTTTTGGGAAGGCGAGATTTCAAGAACGTGATGAATGATTGAGAAAGAAAAAAAAAAAAAAACATGAGCTACACAACGTGGTACTCCTATTTCTCAATCCGTTCCACAGGTCGGTCCCCAAAGGTCAAGACTGAAGAGTCCATTTAAATCTTAAAAATAGCAGAATCTCAATTTTTTAACAAGCAGATGCGCTCTTAATTAGCCAGTCTCTCTCTTATATGGATTTGTCAGTGCTCTCAATTAAAACCCGGCAGCTTACAAAAACACATTTTGGCGGCTCGTCACACACATCAGACGACTCTGTTTTGGACAGGCTTTAGTGGATTAGCCATCAAAAATAACTCCTCTACCTGCAGCAACAAAGAGAAGCCGGCCTGGGGCCTTAGAAGGCTGATGTGTGGTTGTTATCTATGAGCATTTCTGTCTTTGTTACGACTCTGCTGCCTGTTGTTTTCGCAAAGGGGCTGCCATTTTTTGGGGGGAGTAATATCCTAACAAAGATAAAGACGAGCACAAACTATCAATTCTGGGCAACTGTCTAAAGGGCTGTCAATAAGAGAAGCAGCACAAAGTTTATTTTCTGCTTCTTCTTCCTTTTTGTGTTTTATTGCCAGAAAAAAAAAAGAAAAAAAAAAAAGTCTGGAGAGTTTAGAGGATTATTCACTTGCAGACACATCATCAACACACACAAACTCCTAAATCTGAGCACCACGATTCATCTCACTCATGTGTTTGTTATGACATGTAAACACACATCTTGCGTCACATTTTTCAGTCCCTGTCAGCACATCCACCATTTCCACATCTTCTTTTCCTGTTGGTTTGACGATTTCATGAGGACAAACACTGAAGGAGGGAGAAACCGTCACTCGTCCACGCCATGCAACGCACTCATGGAAATCGAGCTGTGATCCGACTTGCGATTTCTTATTCCCCCGACCAAAGTCTGCCAAAAAGCCACCGCAATCGCGTGCTTCAACCACTCCGTATGCAACACTCGGGTACACAGAACACACTGCGGCGGGCCCGCTACGGAGCAGCGAGCTCCGGCTCTGCCAAACGCCGGAGAGGAGAGAGTGTGTGAGAGTTGTGCGAGTTGAAGGTTAATGGACAGCTTAGTGGAGGTCAATCACACCGCAGCTGCATTACTGCTCAATAGGACAGCGGAGCACATACTCACAGGGGGATTTGAAGACTATAAAGAGGACACAAACACCGCCGTACACTCCGATGTGCTTTTTATTTTATAGCATTGCTGCTCTCTATTACTGATAACAGGCTGAAATATTTCGCCGTGCCTTCCGCAGTCTCGGAGGTCTCCAACTTCCAAGGCCAACCGACTGCGCTCAGTGCGCCGCTTCTCTGCTTTCACGCAAACACATCTGATCGTTTCCTTATTTTTATTAAACATTGTCAGGCTGGCAGTCACACGATCCATGAGGAAGCTGCGGTGGTGAATTGGGGTCAGTGGTAAAGATGAATAACGTCATTAAACGTATACCTACTATTTGTAACTTAAAAGTCCAATTTAGGGTATTTCTTTTGCAGGTTCACACAAAGTCTTTTGTGATACTTATTTAAACTGGCATCATATGAAAGGTCAAGAAGTCAGTAATTGAAGGAAGGGCGGCTTTGCTTAGAGAAAGCAGAAAAATAAAGTGTGCTTTTGCTGAGAGCTGACAACTATTTTTTTTTTTTTCCTTCGCGGCCGACTGGTTAAAAAGGAGGTGAGTGAAGACTTCAAATGTCAGAGACGGAGGGCTGGAAGTGAGGCATAATTGCGCGGCGGCTCGGCATGTCCTGCCAGTGGTGCAAAACGAAAACGTGGCGGCACGGCGCTTCCTCCCGTCTGTGTTAATCAGCAGGCATAAACCTCATCTCTTCATTCTTCCTTGCGTCAATCTGCTCCCTCTCTCATGGACCCTCCACTTCAGTAAACAGAGAAAATGTGCTCGGGGAATCCATTTGGGGAATTTAAATGAATTTTCTCGTGTGTTTTTTTTTTTTTTTTTTCTCTCTTCTTCTTCTTGCTCTTCTCACAGAATTGATTCCCACTTAGGAGGAGCGCACTCCCCTGGACTGGAAACAAACTGTCCCACTGCGAGCTCATCTCAAGTTCAACAACCAAAAACTTCCATTCCTTTGTGGGAAACGCTCGCGTTTCCAAGTCCTCTGCCTGCTCTTTTCCAGGCCGCCTTCTCTGGAGCTGTGGAATTCAGAAGCACTCACATGACACTCCGTCTCTCAACGCTGACTCCCGACCTCGGCTTTAAAACTTCTGTAACTTTTTTTCCCCTCAACTTTCGCAACTTTATTCTCTCATGTTTTTTAATTACGTATTTATTGAGGTTTCAAGATTCAAATATTAATAACCACTCAAAATCTGAATTATTCAACACATTTAGCTATTAGAACTTGATCTAAGTGCAATCTTAATAGAATTGTGGGGGAAATAATAGAATTCCTGCGCACACAGACAACCAGCGAGGCTCGTCAAATGCAGCGAATGAAGCAGGGATTCATTCTCTGGGATCCACAGATGCACTTGTCAACATATCTAAAAACACAACTAAAGGTTTGTGGTTTCCAGTTTTCTGATGGTCTCTTCATTTGTTGGCTTTAATAAATGTTCTATTGTGTGTAAATAAGTAGCTTTCATTATTTTTCCCTGGATGTCAGTTGTGAAATTCTGTTTCTCATATTTTTGCTGGTGAAAACAAAAAGACTGAATCAAGTATGACATTAATAACAATATTGTTTACAGAAAATGATCAGTTATCACTGTCAGCCAACTTTGTGCATGTTTGACTGACTAAAAACGAAAGTTCAGGTGAAAATGGCAAACTGTCGTTGCATTGTGGGAGTTCGTTTGGTGCTTGGGCCACTGCAAACAAAACTTTTTGAAAACACCCCGCCTAAAAAGCCTTACATACCTGGCTCTTAAAGGATGTGAAAGGGTACAATGATTTGTTTAGGTGGCCACATCCAAAGGCGCCAATACCAGTGTATGCAGGAAAAAAAATAACAGTTGCTATAAAAGGAAACACCTGCCACATCTTGTTCTAAGTTAGTTAAAGATTCTGCATGAAAATATTGCAGCAAACTACAGTCCTTCATTCTCGGGTTGGGTATTCTGCATGTATATATTTGTACACATGACAGTTAAAGAGCATGAACTCCTTTATGGACAGACAGACCAAAGATGGCACAGAACGGGAGTATATTTCATTTCCTGTGACTGAATCTGTTTGCAAAAGTAATTTACTCAGGTCTACGCTGTTCATACTGAGAGAGAATCTGCATTTTGTGAGAGCCAAGGTAGATTACACAAACTAAAAAGGAAGAAAGACTTGTGATGAGGTGTGTAAGATGCCTTGAAGATGCATACAGAGAGAGGTCGATTTTACCACACAAAAAAACATCAACAAAAAAAAAAGCATTTGCTTTCAGGCGATATAATTATGTGTTCTGTTGAAAGGCAAACACTTAACATAATAATCTCTAAATCTGTCCCCACTGTCACTGTTCGCTGATATATCTCATATAACCCTTTAGCCTTATCAATATTTCCACAGCCAGTTAGTTCTCTCCTCGCCCGCCACTTCACATTTAACAGCCGCACTCCATTAGCAAATGCACATATTGCCAGAGGCTGACATTCTTTCACAAAGCAGAAAAGCCATTTAATTTTTTTCCTCCCCTTTCTTCCTGCAGGCACGGACACCGAGTGCTCTTTAAACAAATGAAATAAGATGGTATTATTTCGGAAATAATGGGCAAGTTTAGCCGGATGGGTTTCGAAGGCCCTAGGCAACCTGTAGAGCCAAACAGCAAAATGAGGCAGAGGAAGCAATCCTGGTGGGGCCCAAAAATTGCTTTCTTACACTCCAAGTCTGGTCTCGAGATTCTGTTGGCCTGCTTTTTCATTTCCACCCCGGCTAATAACGGTGAAGACAGTTATGGACGATTCCTGTGATGCGCTGCTAAACGCAGGCCAATGGGGGAGCATTACAGAGCTCCGATTGCGGTGGGAAAACTTGTTTCTCCTTTTTGTCAAGTAAAGAGGAGAGTGGCTGAAGTATGGCTGCCTGAGGGAAGACGGGGAGAGAGAGAAAAAAAAAAAATCAAATAAGTCAGTGCACGCTGGTGAGCAGGAGAAGGGCACAAGGGACGCCACTGGAGTGAAGTTTTATTAGGTGCCTCAGCCAAGTTTATGGAATACGGCGTGGGGTGCGAGTCTGAATGTGTGTCTATGAGTGTGCGTGCCAGACAGAGAATAGATTTTTCGAGCCTGATCCCTTCAATCTATTTCTCCATTGGATCATACCACAGGCAGGACAGAGGAGGCAGTCAAGTGTTATGACACTTGAGAAGATATGAGAGCTTTCGACAGTGTGCCCACTTTTCGCTTTAATCCCAACCCTGGATTTAACCTATGGGATAATTCACGCTGCGCCAACTTCTGAGAACCAGAAATCTATTGAAAACCTTGCGAGGAGTTATGACAACTTTTGATCCAGATCTGAAGTTTGACCCTTCCAGACAGTAGACATTTGCATTGGAAAAGAAATATTTTCTCGGAGATATAATTCAGCCAAACGGACTTCACACATTTTAGATGACTCTTATATTTGGTTCCTATTGTTACTTGACAATAATGCAGTTGTTCCTTCTATTCCAGGCCTAATTGTCGTCTCAACTCATCTTTCATTCGATTTAGCTTATTTCTTGTTTCCCCTTGAAATTCTGCCCTCCTCACAATTCCCACCTTTGCGAGTTCCATCGCTGTCTCCCCGGGGGGGAGATGAAGTCTCACCATCAATTATACAGACCACAGGGCAGCTGTTCTCTGCAAGCTAAAAGTTTTCTAGTATTCTGCAAAGTTCTTTTTACGAACGCTACATATACGCATACACATTGTTAGCTACAAACCTTTGGGAAAACTCTCACTGCAGCACCTCTGCCAAGCAGGCACAGTGCTACTTCCTTACAGGCTTATTCCTAAATGCATTAAACTCCGTTCTTTCCACAAAATTCTTCACACAATACCCAACAATAGCAACGTGAAACAAGTGCTACTGAAATGCTTACAAATGTTAAAAAAATACTTGAGCATTCACAGCCCTTGCTCGATGCTTTGATTTACCTTTGGCAGCAATTACAGCTTCAAATTCCTTTCAAATATGACACCACAAGGTTGGCTTATCCGTCTTTGGGCAGTTTTGCCGATTCCTCTTCGCAGCACCTGTCAAGCTCCATCAGGTTGGATTAAAAGTGTCAGCACGCAGCCGTTTTCAGATCCCTCCAGAGATGTTCAATTGAATTCGAGTCTGTGCTCCACTGGGTCACTCAAAGGCATTCACAGAGTTGTCCTGAAACCGCTCATTTGAGATCTGGGCTGTGTACTTTGGGGTCCACTCCACCATACAGGCCTGATTGTTAGATTGCTGCAGAGACGGTTGTTCTTCTGGAAGGTTTTCCTCTTTCCACAGAGGAAGGCTGGAGTTTTGTGAGACCATTCTTGGTCACTTCCCTTCCACGATGGAGGCCACTGTGCTCACTGGGACCTTCAGAGCAGCAGATATTTCTCCGTACTCTTCCCCACATTTGTGCCCTGTCTGGAAGATCTACAGACAATTCCTCTGACTTCATGCTTGGTTTGTGCTCTGACATGCGCTGTCAGCGGTGGGACCTTATAGGCGGCGTGTGCCTTTCCAAACATGTCCAATCGACTGAATTTACTGCAGCTGGAGTTCAATGACGCTGCAAAAAAACTTCCTTGGGATGATCAGTGGAAACAGGAAGCACCAGAGCTCCATTGTGACCTGTGAATACTCATGAACGTGTGAGTTCTTAGTTTAGTGTTATACTGAAAATAATGTATGAAAGACTGAATTAATCATAATTTTAATTTTTGATATAAACATTTTTTTGCTTCTTTTTGTTTATATTAAAAATTGCCAGGATTTCCAAACACTTATGTTCCAATTTAAAATATATTGATCTGTCAAGACAACTGAGACTATTTAACTTTGCTGTCATGGAAAATGAAAGAAGTCCCAAAATGGTCACATTTATACAAAATGGGAAAAAAAGGGACTGTGGTATCTTTAGATAACATTATTAATCAATTCTTTAAGGACCGGTTGATTCATTTTGTCAACCCGTTAGTTAATTTGTTGATTAATGGTGACATTTTAATAACAGTGTTAAATAAAATAAAACGCTGACATTTTGACCACCTGACTCATAAAAACCCCTAAATCGAAAGAAGTAATCAATTGAGGATTAATTTGAAAAGAATGGAGCAATTTTCCAAAGTGAAAACAAAAGGAACAAGATTTGACCAAAATGTATTCAATCAAAGAATCCCATCAAAACTGTTCAACAGCAGTTCAATCGCTACACGACAGTAGCCACACACATTCTGGGAGTGAGCAATCAAAAAACATGTGTTTCAGAGACTTGTGCAGATTGCTGTAAAGATTTTCCCACTTTCCTCATTCCGTAGGCCAAACATTTTAACATTAAATGTCTCTTTCATTCTCTTCAAAAAATTTGCATCCGATGTTTTGTCGGATATGAAATGAGCCACTTGTTCCTACTTTCGTGATGCATTTACACCTTTGGCAGAGGAGTCATGGTCTCCTCGATCTTTATGGGTTCATGCAACACAAAGCTAGCGCTATCGGATAATAAATAACAGCGATTTAATCTCCTCCCACCTATATATATGTACGATAGATGCATACACACACACAACATCACTTTGAGCCATTGACCTTGCCTGTCCTGCCACCGCCGCACATGCAGGTATCATCAAGTGGGTTCAGAAACAAAATACCGTGCTTCCCTGATGCATACTAACTATCGTCACCTTTAAATCTTGAAAACAGACAGACAATGGCGAACAATCGAAAACAAATAAACCCCTAATGGCATGTTGTTCACAGTACAGCAGTAACCGTCCAGAGGTTCCTGTTTCCCATAACGCAAATCACTGCCTGTTCTACAGACGCAACGTAGTGATTTGATGTGGTGTTATGAGCCTTGAGAACCAAACGGCGGTTCTATTAATGGCTAAAATGGCCAGTTGGTAGCGTCCCCACCACAGCGAGCCACACACACACACACACACACACACTTGCACGCACCTTTAATGACATCTTTTCTGCGGCACATTAGCTATTGTGCGGTAATTAATGGGAGAGTCATGGCGTTCAAAAAGCCAGTCATCTCTCTGCAGACTGGGAGCGGTACACCACAACAATGGCTTAATGAGTAAACACACCGTGCGTCTCATGAATAAATTATTTGTGCCTCGCAATTAATTTTCCCTATTGAAGTTGGGGGGGAAAAAAAGCAGGACTTCTACCAGTCTTCATAAATCAAAAAAGGGAGGGGGGGGTAAGCAGGGAAAAAAAAAAAAACAAAAAACATGACAGCAACTTTGTGGGTGTGCGAGATTATCTGTAATGTGTTTATTTGTGCAATCACATCTGCGCGTGCACGTGTGTTTGATTAATCCCCGGTTTTTGCTCAAGGTTTATGTACGAGGTTATACAGATTTTCGGCCCCGAGTGCATTTGCATGTCATTGTTTTTAAGAACATTTTTGCGGTTATGTAAATTAGTCTGAATGTGTCTTCTAGCGGCTGACTGTACAGAACACGCGCACGGTGCAGGAAAAACTTACCGAGAGGAGCTTCCACGCTATGGGCCGGACCTGCCGGGGGATTCCAGACCAGCTCAGTTTGCGGAGCTCTTCTGCAAAACAACAACAAAAGACACGGCACTGAGTTTTCTACAGTTGATCGAGGGATCGGTCCCGGATCAAGACAAATTGTAAAAACGCTTTTAAAAACAGAGGTTGGGTTTTTCTCCTCAACATTTCGATTGCTCTTGTGAATTTAGACAAACAGGATGGGAGAGGGTCAAACATACAGTCAAAACCAATCTGGACTACTCTTTCCAAACCAAACAAACTTCTGTTTCTAATCTCAGTTCAGTGTGAGTCAGAGTGTCGTTCATGCAATAATGACATCCGAGCCAAGAGAACATAAAGAATACAAACAATTCATGAATAGAGGACAGGATTTATGAAAATGTCACAATATTTTCCACCAGAAGAACATGGTTTTCAGATTCTCTTTTAGTAACATTCTCACTTTTTTTTGACTACATTGAATAAATTAAGTTTTAGTTTTTTCCACTTGTCCTTCTTCTTACTAAAACAGACTTTAGCAATTAACATAAATACGTTTTCATTCTGTACATTTACTGGTTCAACCCACTCAAGGATCATTTGAACTCTATGAGGCTCATAAACTTTAAAAAAAAGTTTAAAATGAAGTTTTGAACAAACAAACAAACAGAAAAGTGAAGAAATTTAAATAAATAAATGACCATTCAGCGGAGCTCCTCACAAAAATACCTGCTTTCATCTACTGCAGATGTGTTTTAATAGTTTTTTGCTATTCTGGCTAAGATTAACCTGTTTATTTATACCTGACGAGCTACTCAACCACAAATAATCGCCATCACTAAAGTTTTCTACCCCATCAGTCTTCTCTTTCACTTAAACTGTGCAATGGGTTAGAAAAGGACTATTAACTATATTTCCTCGGGGTGGCTGGGACAGACTGTAAGCTTTATATTATGGAAAATCTGATGAAGTTATGTAAATTGATTTTTAAATTGGGGAAAAAGGAATCTCTCCTTTGAGTCCATTGGGACACAAAACACAGATTAACGCCAAGTGCTGGCCGGCCTATATTCTTCCCGCTCTAAAATCTCAGGTTAGCATGACGATCAACAGTTACACCACAGAAACTACTTTGTCTTGCTGTTTTCAGAAACATCAAGATCATATTTTGGAGTGCCAAAAAGAGCTCATGTTCATGAAAGGAGACATTTTACTGTATTTTTGCAAAAGGACACAAAGTTTACAATCGGCATGATGTTAAAATTGTACTTACAGTTCAAACGAAAAAACAAAAAAATATAATTTGTGGATGCTGATGCATTATTATGCTGTTATTCCTCTTTGTTTCGACATCCCTCTAGTCTAGTTCTTCCCTAAACTAATATGAAACACGCCTTGAACCACAAACAAATGAATATTTTGTGTTTCTTTATGCATGCCACTATTTTCCATAATTTTATTCTAGAGAATTCACATGTTCATTGTGTAAAGCAGGTGGTTTATAAAAGTGTCTATATAGGGACTTTGACCTGGCACTGTATTTGTCATAGAACTTTATCGAGAAAAATAACATATTGAGTTCATATCTGAAATCTTGATAAAGAAATACTGAGATATGAATTTAGGGCCATATCACCCAGCCTTCCTTCAAACCTACCTTGAGGACTATTGGAAATGTCTATAAGAATTATCTGAAAGGAAAGGGGTGATGACACTAAACGGTGTGTGGCATTAGCTTTAAGCAGACTCGTTCCAGTTATGGCTTCAACCTTTGACAATGCTACATATCTTGCACCTATATACCTGCTCCTTGAAGGCAATGAAAAAGGAAAACGGCTGCGTACCAGGATCGGGCTGTTTAGTACATCGGATATATGATTATGTGTGTCTTTTAGCAGTATTTCTTCAAAGCGAGAGGTTCCTGGATGGGTCCTCAGTAACATTAACTCATCCATTATTCACAGATAGGTCTCCCTCCGCCCGTGCCCTGCAAGTCTACAATCCCCCCCATTAGCATTCGACAAGTCGGCCTGCCACCGTCACACCGAGACAAACATAAAAACGCAATGGAAATCTCTTCACTTGTAATTGCGCTGCCACTGTTTTACCTGCATTCCAAGAGTAAAGGAAAAGAAGAAATTGATTTCTGTGTAAATGAAACGGCACTGCCCTGACATACTTTTTCTTCAGTTGGGGAAAAAAAAAAAAAGGGAACAAATGTACCTAATGAATAAGCCAAATTCCTTCTCAACTCTTATTCAAGGGACTGGCTGGAAATTGATAAGCCCTTCGTAGAGAGTGAACAGTATTGATTAGCGCTGCCAAATGACTCTGCCTTGCCTGTTCTTCAAGGCAAACGCAACGGAGAGCCAGTGACAGATAGCAGAAAAGGAAATAGCAATCAGCTAAACGGCAATGGGCTAAGTCCATTGGCTAAATTGAGTGAAACGCATTAGAGCTTGTTCAGCTGATGGGAGCGGCTATTTATTTACTATAGTTCCTGCACATCTCCCACTTAAAATTTCTTCCTTACTGTGTCCCCTGTGACTTTAATTATATAGAAATTCAATACGGTGATCTAGTGCACAGCACGGCTCTGTTGGTTCAGAGACATTCAGAGCCACACACTGTGTGATGGTTTCGATTACCCCAAGGCTACCTGTGGAAGAGCAGGTCGCATTTAAAAACAGAGATAGAAAAATAAACTTTCACACACTCTCACATCTTAAAACTTTCAAAGGAATGTTGGTGCAGGTTTTGTGTGCATCCTTCCACATGTGTGTATCATATCTTTCTTTCTTTTTTTTTTTTTTTTGGTAATCCAGACTGCAGTGGTTAGGGTTGTGTGTGTGTATATATATCAATATGGTAGGAAAAAAAACTATAGAAAGACTGAATTTGGTGTAATAAGATTGCGTTAGCACGGTGCTTGTAAAGACTGTTATTCTGAGCTCCACTTGGAAACATGAACCTCACCCATTTCGCACATCAAAGGCTGCTCACAGGTCTGGGGGAAGAACTACTGAATTTGCAGGAAAAAGAAGTTTTTATAAAGCCTTTTGTGGCTCCAGAGGGATACGAGGGAAGCCTGTTAAATTCCATCAAGTGATGTCACCAGAGTCGGTGTCAGCTGGGGCTGAAAACGACAAGTGTGGATAAGGACGCAGTCATCTTATGAGACCTTTGCAGGCCAGTCTTCACTGCATGAGGGCTGCAGCTCGAGCCAAGATTGGCATCGTGCACTGTCGGCATTTGGTACATGCAAATACTCAATACTGGCACAAGGGTCTGATATGAATAAAGAAAAAACAGTGGAATAAATGTTGATTATCTCCGGCTCAAATGCATCAGTATCAGTTGTTAGTGTTCCTTCTAATCTGTCTTTTCAGGCTGTTGCAGTATTAAGTGAAGGTCTAATTGGTGTGGAGCAAATAAATTGCTGTACCCAGAGCCACTGCTAATTGGCCATCGTGGTGTCCGTTTCCTTAATTTAGTTGTTGGATTAGGATGACATTTCACAAAAACAACTGTGTGCATGAGAGCATTGATTCTGATGACCCGATTATTCTCTTTAAATAGTGAAAAAACTCAAAAAACGAAGATGACATGCTTCGTTGTGTTTTAGTTGTAGTTAGTTGCTAATACTGATGCTGCTGATAGGATCGGTTTGGGTTTCAAACTGTGTCCATCGGACTTATGGGTTTACATGACTAAACACTCCTCCCGGTCAGAGCGAAGTCTTCAGGGTAATCACAGTGAGGTGAGGTGGAAACCCTCTGCAGCAGCCTCAGCCGGTGAAACCGTTAACCCACGTCCGTCTTCAAATTCATTAAACTCCTAACAGCTAGTAGAGGCTGTCTCTTCTCTTGCCTCGCACCCTTTGAACCTTCGTTTGCACTGTCACACAAAGAAATGAGTCCATGAATCTTGGAGGCTCGGGCTTAATTAAACTATGTTATATTTCACCTACCTGGCATTAATCTCACCGTCGGGGGCAGAAAGAGGAGGGGTGAGGGCTTGTGGGGTGTTAGTTGGTTAATGGTCTTTACATCCTGATGCCACAGCGGTTTCCAGAAAAAGGCCCATATAGCTACTGCTCTGCTTGTGGAAAGCCATGGCATGTACGGAGGTGTGGAGCCATTTTATCCATGAGACGCTGCAGACGGCCTCGTCTACTGAATATCTTCCAAACACTTGACAACTGCAGAATCCAAATCACATCCACTCAAACCAGAGCTCCACTGACTTGCAGACACACAGATTCGCAGTCACAACAGCAGCGGAGTGTGAAAGAGACAATGATGAGTTCGACTTGGACGAATACGTTGAGGGATTCTTATAGTTTCCTACATTTTAATTAGTCCTGAGCTAAAAAGGCTTCTTTGAGATGGGATCTACATCAGGAAATATATAATCCATAATCCGTCTGTGAAATAGACTCTGAAGTGATGCATTATTCTAATGCAAATATACTCTCACAGGAAATCTGTCTGTACCCCCAGTTTCTAAATGTTCACTTTATAGCTATACTCGTCTCCAATTTCTGAGAAAATCATTTCAGAGGAATAAAACTCCATTTCCCAGAGTGGGCAGAGACGGAGAGGACGACACGAGCACGGTTGACGTACGGGCTAAATTGCAGATGTCGTTTCATTAGTGTGAGGCTAGCTCATCTCTCAGAAAACATATCTGACTCTCAGGGGCATCTCTTGTGCATTATGAATGAGACAGCCGAGCCCCTAGCTCCACTGGAATAAATTAAAGGCACTTCGTGACATTTGGAAAATTAATCTGTTGTTTTTTTTTGCGGGTTGTCCCCCCCACACACACACACACACACACACATACACACACTTCCCCTCGCTCAGTGGGCACTTGTCACAATGTGAGCGAAAAAAGTTTCCTCGACTGTCCCAGAGGTGACTGGGGACTAACTGTCCCCGTCAGTTTCCCCGAACAAAGCTAACAATGCAAACAAGCCATTTTTAGTTTGCCAAATGTGACAGTCCTCCCTGTACATAATGAAATGGACTCAAAAACATAAACAAAAAAACACTTGCGTTTTTAAAAAGTCTCTACAGGAACAATGTAGGCAAAACTCATCAGGGGGAAAAAAAAACTCAATTTACAGTCAATTCGCCCCAAAAGCAATTATTTCCAAGCACACAAAGCCACGTATGAGCTAGGGAAAGGAAGAGAAAACACTATAGCTCCCTGTGGGGACCAATAAATTACAACATTATTATGTACATTCTTTGGAATTAGTGTGATCCTTACGGCGAGTGTTTATCATGCTGGTGGGTACAGACCTCCAGAGACTGGCGAGGACAGACAGGCCTGGAGGAGGAGCCGCTTTCCTTACCGGCATGACGGAAAAAAAACCAAAAAAAAAAAATAAACCACCTGTAACATCAGCGATGTGCGATTCAAGGGCGAGTGCCACCAGTCTCTCTCTGTGGCCACTGTCTTCCATTATGCATGAACTTGTAGGGGTGCACTTTGTCTTGGCTGGAGCTAAGCTGGAGACCACAGGGGGTGATTAGGACACGGTGTACTTTATGTTGAACACCCACACCAGCTGCTCCAACCCTCAGAGGGAACGGATGCTCAATGTCGCCTGAAACACTCAGAGGGCTAAATATAACTAATTGTGTTTGTATTTTCATTAAAACGAATTTAGCCGCCCGGGACAACTAAAAGTGTGACCTGAGAGGATCTGCAAAGGAATGTGAAGGTCACACCCAATCGCTCCAACGGGGGGGGGGGGGGTTCCAGATGCAGGTGCGGTGCGTACTTTTGCCGGCAGCAGCTCAGACGAGGTAGACGCGGCTCGGAGCCTTAAAAAAAAAAAAAAAAAAAAAGGCCACCTAAACTGTGCTTGCAGTCGGAGGAAAGAATGTGTCTTACTCAACTCCCTGGCCCAGATTCTCCCAGCCTACGCGGGGATTTGAGCCACTTTCATTTGGGTCATCGGACCACTTTTTTAACATTTGGCTGGAGAAGACTTTTTTAAAGGCAAAGGGCCCGTCAAGAGAGCACGGGCAAAAGTAGAACCGCTGAATTTCTTTTATGAAAACTTCATCTCGCATTCATCGAGACAAAGGTTCTCAGTAAAACGAAGCTCAGAGGTTTAAAGAATGTGCAGGCACTGAGGGGCTCAGTGTGCCAAGCCAATCCCTACCATCACAATAATTGTGATTTTGTCAGATATTAGTATTGTGCACCTGTTCTTTTGGTCTCGTTTCAAGTGCAAATGCACAATCTATACCTTTTTTGTTTCAGAGAGGTTTTTAATACTGCAGCCAGTGCGTAGGCACCACTTCAGCTAACAATACAGTCAATTTTTAAAACAGCCCAATGGAAAAAACACTCAGCTGTGAGAAGATGCATTCATTGAGCCTAAAAAAAAAAAAAAAAAAACTGGAGTCTACATGAAAGCCAAGTACACAAGTCAAGGGGCACGACTAGAGTCAATGTCTGCATCAACACAAAACTATATTCTTCCTGAGTGGACTGAAACAAAGGAGCTGTAGAAAACCAGGCCACGAAAAGACCATATACAACCCAGCAATATGAGAGGAGGGGGGGGGGGATCAAATGGAGAGCGAGTATGAGAAAGTGCGCGTCTAAGTGTGATTGTAAAGTGTGTATGTCAAGAGAGTGGACCTGCAACTCTTCCATGTCTGCCTGTCAGTCAGTCAGTCTGCCTGCCTGTGTGCAGCGCTGTGTGAAGGCCGGCGAGAAGAGTGGGAGACGGCGGCAGGAGAGGGAAGAGGCGCTGTCAGTCAGTGCTGGCTGAGCAGGGAGCTGACGGGAGCGGGAGGGGAGGCGGTTGGCGGCCCGGAGCCATGCACTATTCAGGCATCATTCAGACGGAGCGCGACCACTGGGGCAAAACACCGCGAGGTTCAAATCAACACACACACACACACACACACACGTGAATACCTCACACACAGAGACACACACCAGCAGCTACTGTAGGTTGGTATTCTGCAACAAGAGTTTAATGCTGCTCCAAAAATATCTTGTAAACCGTATGTGATGCAACGACAAGTAATTTTACCTTAATTCACTTCCATTTTGGGCGGATCTGAACGACTTGCTGAGGTTGTCTTGGATAGATTTTATGATAGAACTGCTAAGTAGGTGAATGCCATACCTGGAGGGCATTGTTCCAGCATCATCTGGCACTTCCTCCAGAGTCATTTTGCCACTGAGGTCAGAAAAACAATCCAATGAGGACACACACCTTTTATCACGCTGTGTATTAAAAAGTTAAGCTCCCCTCCTATAAACCTTGAATGCTGTAAGAGAGTCCTGAATGGTCTAACTCATCTAAAGGACAAAGTGATAGCAGCCAGGGAGCAGACGGCTCGTAAACTAATGGGACTCTTGTAAAAAGATACTCCCTCCCTGGATTATACCTGCTCAGGAGGCCTGATGGATGGCCCAGATGGCTCCGAGAGGACATCGAGCGTGGATGCGTATGCACAGGTGTGGGAGCGTGCGTGCGTGTGTGTGTGTTCCTCGGTACGAAATAACAAGGCCTTGTACAGTCAATTCCCTGAGCGCCGGCCTGCCTTTAACTGATTTTAGATGAAACAGTTTCCAAAATATCTGACCGGGTGACATTTTCAAATAGTGAGATTAAGAGGAAGCAAGCAGATGGTTTGGATTTTGTTGTGTTACTATTCCAGGTGACAGTTGGATCGGAAGAGGCTGTTTAAAAAAAAAAAAAAAAGGAAACGATACATTGATATATTTAATGATTTGTAGCATCCGCTAAAAAATAAATTAATAAATAATGGAAACAGTTGGTGAGAAATGTAATTGTTTACAATCTGCTTTTGTAAATTGAATATCTTTGGGATTTTGCCTGCTAATCAGACAAAACATCTCATTTAAATCTAACAAACTAGCATGGAAACGTTTCAGCGGGAGAAATATCGCCAGCTGAAACACTTTTAAGAAAAACAACAGCAGGAAATGTTCCTGCGATAATGAACAGGCTCTAACTGCACCATCGCCTGCTGTTTGTCAGTCTTTTTATTCGAAATTAAACTGCCACGTAATGTAATCCACTTCATACATCTGGTCTTTATATAGATTCCCCATTACCTCTGTTGTGAGGAGGATCAGGAGCGGTGTAAAAAAGAATATTACCGAGCATCTGCAGCCACATTATCTGGCGGTTAGCACTGTAGCTTCAAAGCTAAGAGGTGTGGGTTCCATTCCCGGCGTTCATGGGTTTTCCTGTTGGCCTGGCAGTCGATATGCGTTTCTCCGTGTACTTGCTCCAAAGACTCAATATTGTTAACCTGTCCGTGGGGCGTCCTGCCTTTGATGCAATGTTAGGAGGAGACTGGCAGCGGCATGCAGAGCTATCATCAATCATCAGCTTTTATGTGTTCAAAGCAGACGCAAAGCTTTATTAACTCAGGTGTCAAGCTCATTTTACGTCAGCGGCCACACACAGAGCAATTAGATCTCAAGTGAGACGGACAAGTAAATATGAGCATTATAATATACAAATAAAGAGAACTCTAACTCTCCATCTTTGGCTGTGTTGAGTACAACAAATTATGAATGTACCATTAAGAGGCTGATATTTATTCAACAATTTTATCATGATCAACATGTGCTTGAAACTAAGGATTTTTAGTTCACTACTTTCATCTTACGGGTCGGACTGGACTCTGGAGGGCCAGTTTGGGCTCCGCACTTTCCAGTGGTGAGTAGAGAACAGGTGTGAAGTGTGCGAAGCAGAGGCCTCTTCAGCCAACCTTCTTAAATAGAAGAAAAGACGATAAAATTCACATGGACGACCGCATGGTGCAACATATGAATAAACTAAGCCAGACAATCTGGGAGGATGCCGACACAGGAGACAGCTGGTGGTTAGGCCAACCTTATTAAGTCAGGTGTTACGCCCGGGGAAGCGCTCGGAGGCAGCACGGCACACACACACACACGTGTGCACCGACTGTTGCAGTCACAGAGAGAATGATTTTAAAGCAAAAAAAAAAAAAAAAAAAAAGAAAAAAGTGGGGGTGAAAAAACAGAATTCTGTGAAATGGAGATTGTGTACTTTTCACAGCATCCATTATTTTAAGAGAAAAAAAAGTCACCGTCTGTTTATTTCTCTCTAGTGGTTATCACAGAGATCCCACTGATGTCTGTCCAATTCACACACAAAGCCTCAGTCTGCATACTTAGACCATCTCTTTCCACATTATCTCTTCTTCTGCACCTCCAAAGCCTCTGACGCACAACTCTGAAATTGTTGCACACAGACAGGCCTTTTAGGCGAGGCATTAGGGCCGAGCTAAATTGAATTACATTGCCACTTCACACTTTGATGCCGTCTATTAACTTTAACAAACACGCGCTGATGTTAAGCCTATCATATTGTGACTGCTGTGTAACAGGATTGCAGATCGCGGGACCGCAGAGTGCAGAAGCGTGGCGGAGAGGCGGCCGGGCCTCCTTAGAGCGCGCATGCTGCAATGAGCGAGACGGCGGTTTGGAGGAGGCGCGCGCCGCCGTGCTGCAGGAGTAACAAAGAGCTGCAGCACCCCCAACAGAAAGGACAGCCACACACACACACACACACACACACACACACACACACATTGGCAGTGCAATGCAACGAGTCTTCCATGTGGTCAGTTATTTGTTGTTTTTTCTCGTCGCTTATGAGCACTTTGTGTATGTTCTCGTATGTTATTTGTGATGTGTTTGCAAACATGTGTGGGAGTGCACGTGAACCGGCCTCTGCCACATATAATGGCCACATCAAAAGCCGGCACACAGAAGAAGAGGGAGGAAAAAAAAAAAAAAAAAGAGAGAGAGAGCGAGAGGAACAAACAAGAGAAGCAACTGATGAAAAGAGGGAAGTGAAAGAGGGAGTGAGGATAAATTGCCTGGAAAGAGAATGGCAGAACGCTGCATTGCCATAGCAACAGCAGTATTTCTGCCATCCAGCAATAACCGCTTCCTGTCCGTAAAAATCTAATACTGTGACTTTTGGGCTGTCAAAGAGCGAGTTAAGAGGAACAGTAAGTACACCACGATGAACCGCACAGTTCCCGATGGATGCAAATGCACTTTGAAACACACACTCAACTGCACGGGAGAAGCAAACTAGTCAAAAGTGACAAACTCCTAAATCATTTCTGTCTAAATAGCACTTCATTTGTTGAGACATCTATCCTCTTTATGGAACATTTAAAATGGATGTTGTTATCATAAGAAGTCATTTAATTCCATCTCACATGACACTGTTCAATTTAATTGTATCCCATCGTGGAAATCCTTAAGATCTGCAAAAGAGTTATGAAATGCAATCGTCTCTAAAATTGTAATTGTTATATTTGTAACAATTGTAATTGTTAAATACTGACCGAGATGATTCAATGTCAGCTTGCAAGCGTCTCAGAAATCAGGAACAGAATGTCACGCGGTGCAAACATGCCAGAAGGAAGCACTTTGTGTCAAGTTGTGTTACTTTCTGTGAGGATTCAGTCACGTGTGTGGCTGAAAATGTAATTTCATTAGACTGGAAATGATCAAGAAATAAAATCTTACAAAGACCTGTAGGTGACTGTGTGTTCTCCCAAAGCCTCCATGATTTTTCCAGAGTGGTTTCCTCCCATAATCCCAATAAAAGCTTGTTTATTCAGTGACAGAATGAAGCCTGTCCGCCAGTAAGAATGTTTTATATGCTGATGCTTATTTGTCTTTGTGTTAAATCCCTTAAGTTCCTACATCTTACCTGGGGTTGCAGTCATTTTAGCTTTTTTCCAGAGTTGCGATTGATTTATTTTCATGGTGATTACTTTGTTTTCCACTTTTTTCCGGCATGTATTTGATTTAATTGAAGCACTGTCTAATATAAATAAAGAAAACGGCTCTGCTGATTTTATTGATGGCTTCAAACCATTGAAACACTTAATTATAAAGTAGGAATCATTGTTCGAAGGATTAGCAGCTCTGACTGGAAGCGCCCTATTCAAATATATTAGGAATAAATGAATAGTGAAAACTGAGCATAGGACTCGATTTTCATGCAGTTACAGTAGCAGGAAGCCCGTCTAGTAAAAGAAAAAAAAATGTGCCTACAGTTACAAAGATTAAATTAAATCTGCAACAATATCTTCAAGAGAGCATCCATTCGGCTTTTAACCTTCCAGCTCCAAGTGGGATTTAAAGGTCAAGACTTAACCCGATGAAACTTATCATTTTGGCAGAGCCCACACTCTGCAGTTATTTCAAAATCAAAGACATTTAATCCAATAGTCAAGACACATAATTTTTTCCATGTTTACAAACTTTGAATAGAATAAGTAGAATAAGTATTTATGCTTATGTATTAATGAATTATACGAACAAAGCATAATCACTGTATTTACTACAAAAAATAAAAAGGAACATAAGATGCTAGATTAAAAAAAAAAAACTGCGTCACTGCTTTGTTTCTGCAGTCTTAATACATTTACAAGTCACAGTCTCGTCTGCTTCACTGCACTTGGAAAAGATCTTTCATGAACTAATGAGCCCTCAATGCTAATTTTAAAAAGCTTCATAAAAAACAAAAAAACTAAAAAAATCTAAAAAGTCTACTCCTCTGTTAAATCAAGCCTCCAGATTCTAAAAACAAGAAAAAAAAAAACTTTTTGGTGACTTTTTTTTTTCAAATTTTAACTCATTCTGAAAAAAAAATAAAAATTACATTTTCATACGTTTTAGTCTCAGTTGAGGCAATCGACAACAGGAAGGGAAATTTCACATGTGCATCCTGCTGGCTGCAGGAGTAAGTTCTTTTTTTTTTTTTTTTGCGTGACTGTTTTAACTCGGTCTCCCAGCTGGAAACGCCTCTTCCTCGCTGAGCATACAGTGGCCGCTGTGTTGAGGTTCGCTCAACAGACAGGCTCGCCTCAGGACATCAGGAATAATTAGCCGGGATCAACCCGGCATCAATCACCGGCGCTCACACGCGCGCACGGGGTCACCACCTTCTCCGCGACCTTACATGCTAAACAGACTCCTGTCACAACCTGTCGCAAGGCTGGATGGAGAGAGAACAAGCTGGCGAGCGAGCGGGAGAGTTAAAGAGACGACGAGAAGGGGGGGTGGAAACTGACAGGAGTTTCTGAATGCGGAAATTATGAAGGCGAGTTTCACAATATCAAGACGCAAAGGTGTGAGATTCCTCGTAAATCTCGACACTTTTCTCGATCGTCCTACACGGTCGAGCCGTCATTCGCTCACTGTGTGTATTCAGGAGTGTTCTCGGAGACTGATGAGCCCGGGTTGTGTGTCAGGTCACACACACTGACCAAACAGTCACGAGAAGCGGAGTCTGTCCTCCCCGACATGTCAGGGGGCTTGGCCCAAAAACATGGCTGCCTCCGCAATTAATTACACCGTTCAAGTGCGGCGACCGGCCGATGGATTATCCCGGCCCCCGGTCCTTCCAGCTCAAGGACGGTCGGTCAAACTTCCCTTTTACACAAGGGGGCGTCGTCCCTGCTGACAGCGTCTGCCGGCGCGCGGGGAAGAATTTGTATGGGCGCGGATGCGTCGCAGGCGGGAGCGATGACCTCTCCGTCAAAGGACAAGCAGCTCAATCTGTGTGGACATCTGAATTTAAATGAGGGCTGCTCGAGTCAACGCCTCCGGACGATAATGCAGGGAAATTGGAGCTAAATCACAAAACATGTCTTCACAACAAATAGGCAAAAAGCATACTTTAGTTTTAGGAATAGTTTATTAAACCAGGTTTAAATTCCTTCACATGTAAGCTTGCTTTCCCCCCCGTTTTTTTGTATTCACATCTAGATCCCATTCTTTGCTGCTGCAATGACCCAATTTCCCCACGGGGATCATTAAAGTTTCATCTTATCTTATCTTATCTGCCCCATCCTTCTCCCCTCCCCAATCACCTCTCAGCGCCCTCCTCCTCCGATCCTTCACTTAATTATGTCCCGTGAATGAAGTTCATCTCTCATGCTGCCAGCAGCCGGCAGCGTCGCTCGCCTGTTCTCGCCCATCTAATCACGGCGCAGAGACTCAACTAAATTTAGACAGCCGGCATGTGATGCCTGGCAGGTCCTAATGGGGGCTGACATCTCAAGACACTCTGCTGATGTACAAGATACACTTTGCCCGGGCCGGCCCCGCCATCGCTGTCGACCAACGCTGATGACTTGTGAACCGGTTTGTTTTCGCTGAAAAAGTTTCGGAGGGGCGAAGCGGAGTGCTGACGAAGGCCATTCTAACCCTAATGAACATTTACATTTTGGGATCTTGGCCAAACGCTTGAGGTGTGTTTGTGTGCCCCGAAGAAAACTACACAGGGGGAAAGTAAAGAGGTGGCAAAGTCGCCCAGAGGATATAAACTTGCACGCTTGCGGGGAAACTGTAGTCCGATTGGCCACTGTCTGTATATCAGTATTAGCAGGTCGGCCATTAATTATCAAGAACTTATTAAATAATAGCATCACAAAAAAAAAAAAAAAAAAAAAAAACGGATGTCAAATAGAAAAATGAAATAAATGAAGTGTATTTATTCCATTTGATACTGCTTAACAAGTTTTTCTTCAACCCTGAATCCATATTTGAAATGAAATATTTCCAACTCTGTCTTCATGCATTGAGATCGGCACTTTTTTTTTTTTTTTATTCACTCTCTTTATGCTCTCTTTCTGTCACACAAACATACAAAGCACTACAAATGAATGAAAACTACCCAAGGACACGGAGTGCACATCTTTAATCTTCCAGAGATCAGACAGAAAACTGGATTTAAAGAGACGTTTCGGTCCGGCAGTGAATCATCTTCCATTATGTGACTCGCCCTCCGCTGACACCAAACCGCCGCTGCTCCCGTCAAACTTTAACAATCGCAGTTTTGTGTGTTTTACATTCACACATGACCCGCTAAAAACTTCCGCCCCCTGGCCGATTCTCGCCGCTCAGACAGACAACTGCGTATTACAGCAACAAGTTGCTGCCAAAAGTTACTTGCAAAGGACATGAAGTCAACTGTGAAGAGGGGAAGTCTGCGAGGATTTCACAGCCCCGCTGGGGGTAGCAGTGCTGCAAAACTCTGGGGTTGGATGAACAATAAAGGCCCGTCGCTTGGTTAGAACAAAGGCCTGTCATTTGCTTTTGTTGGTGGTGGGATTTTTTTTTTTTACCCCCCCTTGGTAATCTGTGTGTCCAGATGGCTGGATGACTTTCCCCTCTCATGGCGTCGTTAAAAGCGAAGCACAGCTGGCATGTCCACAGTGAGACACGGAAGAATGCAAGGAAATGACTAAAAAAAAAAAAAAGAGGCTGCCGTACAACTGAAATAAGAAAAACTGAGCGGAGAAGGTGTAAAACTGCCGCGTGAGCATGTCTTACCCAGATCCGTGTTGGGCCCGGCCAGCAGCTGCTTGAACTTGTCCAGACGGGACGCCTCCCTCTCGGTCATGGCGGGGGTCCCCGACGTGTTCTGGTCGGCCATGCGGGCCACCAGCGGGATGACGGGGGGCCGGTGGGGCAGCGAGCGCTGTCTGTGGAGGGCGGCGTGCTCGCCCGCTGCATCTGGCATGGCGAGACGGAGGCAGAGACAAACGGCACATGAGGGCTCCGGCGGCATACGGAGGGATCACAGCCGAGGCAGCAACAATTAGCACGTCAGCTGAATATGAACTGAGAACTAGTACGCTTCACGAAGCAGGGAGGATTTTTCTTTTCTTTTTATTTGCAATTAATTAAAAAAAGGAAAAGGAAAGCTCATGAACTGTATCATGTTAAAGTTTAGGAACTTGTACGACGACTTCTTTTTGCCCGGTTTGGCAAACCCTCATATATCCAGGTGGTAACGACTGTAGTTACAGTCAGTCGCCTGTTTTGCCACGGACCCTCTGGGAACGCAGCAGTTGGATCTGCTGCATTATTTCCGTTTCAGCCGTGAAGGCTCTATAACAAGTAGACAAACACATTAATTCAGTCTGCTGCGGCCCACATGTTCCCACAGATGTGCGCGAGCAAAAATGGAGAGAGTCGCACGAAAGCCGAGGCGCCACATAAACAAGTTGGTGAGATCGGGTCATCGTGCTCCGTCTGTCGCACCAAACTCCCAGCAAAAAAAAGCTCACAAAGCGCTTCTGCACTGGCATTTGATGGTGACGGCAGGTCCTCTGCGACGGCCACCGTGCGCGGCACCCACACAGGCGCTGGATGGCAATTAAGGAGACTGGAAGGCTGCCGATTTTAATATCCTCCTCGCTTTTTACAAGAACAAATAAAAAGCTACAAATCTGTTCTCAAGTGCTTTATTTGCACTTACAAAAATTAAAAAAGATTATTAGAGCTGGCAGCAGTTTTTCAGCAGAGGGAACTATTCTGTCATTTCAACAATAGGACGTTTTATAATCCATTTAATAACGGAACTTTTAAAAGGCTATTAAAAGCCGGGAAAAAAAAGTAGTTTGAGGAAGTTAGCTATGTTCTCCTGACAGGCTGTACATGGAAAAAAAACCGATGAGAAATAAGAGCGAAATGCTTTTGCACTTGAAACAATTATATAGACTTAGCGGCCACTTAATTAGACACACTTGCACAATTTAATGTGATCCAGCGGCCATAAATCCTGCCCCTCTTTTATGGAGAATGAAACGGCCAAAATATTACAAACACCCCTCAGTATAATGCAGTACAGCTTCACAGCACTGCCAATTACAAGCTCCCAAATGGATATATAGATGAATTTAAAACCTCTCCGATGAGCTCGGGCCAAATTTAACATTATTAAAAGTAGGACTGATGTGTGATGTTTCTCAATCTTCAAGAAGTTGGCTAACAGCTTAAATAAAAAACAGGAAACTAATGGTGTGTCTGCTTGTCAGCATCCAAAAAACTGTGAACAACTGAATTCAAAAAGGACGTTGGCCGTGGATAAATCAAGTAGTCAAGAACAGCGTTTTCCTCTGATCCACTAATACAGTCGTTTCCTGTTTAGAAAAGGATCTCAAGGGCTAAAAACAGCCTCAACCAGCTGAAACTGAAGTCAATTTCAGTCAAGTCATAGATGTTGTAGAGCAGCGGTGTCAAACACATTTTAGTTAAGGCAGCGATCCTGAAAGGTAAAATTGTGAAATAACATTTAAATTTAGACTTTAAAGTGTGTTTTTGTTGTGGCGCGGTGTGTACTTAACGAAGATGTGACCACAATCTCAACATAAATACGATTTTAATGACACCTCTTGGTGGAAAATATGGTGAAATATTTTTTAAAAATGTTGCATTCTGCATGTTTTTTTCAAACTCACCCTGATAGCTTAGCTTTGAGGCAAATGCTAGTTTAATCGCAATGATCTCAAGGTCTCAGTGTTGCGTCCGTGACTCTGAGTAAACATTTTTTTAAAAAGATCAGCATTTTCCTTGAATTTTTACCATGTGCTTGATGGTTTGGCGGGCCGGATTGGAGCCTCTTTCCCGTCAGCCTGTTGTAAAGGTTACTGAATACGACCAAATCCACAATCCCCACCAAATCTGTGTCATGTGCTCGTCTGTAGCAACGACTCCCTGCACTTCCCTCTACTGCACATCCACGCTGCGTTTCAACACAGTGGATGCCGTTGTCTTCTGCGAGGAGATAAGAGGAAGTGCCTGAAGCCAGTGGGCTGCTCGTCTTATCTGGATCTAACAGAGCAACAGGCGGAACTGCAGACAGACAGACAACCAGCAGACAGGCAAACAGTCGCCAGACGCTTCACTGGTACTTAAGATGATGATGATGATGTTACAGTCTGTAGAGCACAAATAGATCCACGTCTGAGCGAAACACAAGGGAGACAATGAGGCCGTTCAACACAGCGGGAGTCAACAGTGATGAAACCACACCAACCCAGAGGTGTCTTCTTTTCCCGTGCATCTCTTTAGAGACAGAAGGACTAACGTTTGAACTCGATAAAACTTTCCTACAACTGGGGTTAAATAATTCTTTTGAAGTTCTCTCTTGAGTTGTGGGAATTACTAAATCAAGTCCGCTGAACCCGCGGCTGCAGCAACACTCGACAGATGTTCCAGACAGATTTCCATGCTCACAGCTGGAAGGGGTCACTTCCTGCTCTGACACAAGGCCTTCCAGCTGCGGCTGCCACTGGAGCCAGCAAACAAGGAGGATGATCCCAGCGACCTGGCAGCCATCGACTCTCATACTAATTCACACTGTCGCTGCTATTGTTGTTTCGGCTGTTTCTCTGTGACTTATTAAACTTTTTTCCTCCAACTACACGAATACAACATGTTTACTTGTGATACCAATAATCTCATTCATGAGAAATTTTAGCTCAAGTGAATTCTTGAAATTAAACCTGTTTCAGATCAAAGCTCAATCACTTTACTGTTCAGCCGCTGATTAATTCAAACGAGATGATAAAAAGTAGCGACGAAGGAAAGATGGCAAGGCTTTGAAAAATGATTAATCACATGTTTTTGATCTGAAATTAATTCTTCAAACAAGACTAAAAGCTAAGTCTAGATACTTCTTACATGAATTTGTTGCTTTGGCAAATTTTCCGCCTCTTCCAAGTCTTTAAAGAAGAAAAGTTGTTTTATTAGAAACAAATTATTACAATTAAGACCCGCTGGTGCGCGAGTGCAATGTGAATGTATTTCTTTAATTTGCACCAGATGGAGTCAATCTCTTAACAAATAACACAAAATAGAAATAAAAGCATTCTGTTCTGATATATCGTTTGCAGTGATGATGCATCAGTTCTCAGAAAAACACAGTATTGACTCTTAATTCAGATTTGTCGCAGTAATTGTTTAATAGTCAAGCAGATTAAATGGTTCTGATTGAGCTTCTTTCGTAATACCTGTTAACTCAGAGCAGCGCCCTCTGGTGGATTAAATGCAAAATGCATTGGACATGCGGAGGTAAAAATTCAGTGGCAGTTACATCGTTTTCTTGTGTACACCGCGCATAAATAAGCCTTAAAAACTACAAATGAATCATTATTATACTGCTGGCTCAACTTGACTTCCTGTCTAACTTCATCTCTGGGACATAAAGCTGTGACTGCAGCACTGCCACCTTGTGGAGATTATAAAAACAACCTCTATTATTCTTGATTAAAGCTGCTTTCTTGACTTCGGCCTCACAGAGGATTAGTATGCGCTGCAGGTGAAGCTAAAACTTTCTGGACGCCGTGCAGCGACGTGCACTAACCTTTAGGTGACCCAATTGGAGCTTCGCTGTGGGACTTCACCAGGCGGCTATCAGTGCGAGGGCTGCTTTGGGAGGCAAACGACACATCTGGGCTGGTCACGTCTCCCTCGTCCACTCTGTCTTCCTCCTCCTCCTCGTCCTCCTCCTCGTCGTCCTCTTCCTCCGCCACCTCCTCCTGCGTGTCCTCTTCTCTTTGATCCGGCTCTGGCGTGTCGTCCTGCCTCTGACGCTCCTGCTGCTTGCTGTGATTCTCAATCACCTGGACAGTCGCAGGGTTTCAAGAGACAAGTTGGGATTTTCTTTTCTCTGTCAAACGAACTTTTTATGCTCAGATAGAGTAGAGGTGCAAAGAAAATGACTACTTTACCTTATTGGCCGTCTCCATCACCACCTCGATGTTGAGGTTCTGTGCAGCCATGGCCAGCAGCTCGTCATCGTCGTCACCTGCATCCCAGGCGTCGCTCGTGATGCTTTCAAACTCCTGGAACGTGGTGGCCTTCTTGGGCTTGCCTGGTGTGGCTGGGGGCGGCTTGTTGCCTGCTTTCATTAGACTGGGGGGGACAGGAAGAAACAGAGGTTAGACAGTGAAGATAAAAATGAAAAAGGATGAGATTAAAAGGAACAGAGATAAAAAGAGAGAGAGAGTGTGTGTGTGTGTGTGTGTGTGTGTGTGTGTGTGTGTGTGTGTGTGTGTGTGTGTGTGTGTGTGTGTGTGTGTGTGTGTGTGTGTGTGTGTGTGTAAGGGGGGGTTAAATGGCATCCATCAACTGTAGAGACTGTGTTTTGAAAATAACCTGCTTATCATCTCCCCTTTGCAATTTGACACAGATAAAATCAAAATTAAACCTGCTGTTCATTTTTGATGAGCAATCACCGAGACACGTCTGGTGGAAACACAAACATAGTGTTGTTTTGACGAAGGTGCCACTCAGCATCAACTCATCAACACTTAAATAACCCTGTATAAAGGTCAGGACACATTACAGGATAATCGGGATGAATTTGGTCTCTGAAGGGGAGATCGTAGATGATGAACATGCTTAAAAATGCACAGAGTGACTGGAAGCCTGTATACTCCCTGGTAATAAGCCTCGTATTCACCCCCTGATTGGCTGAGCCGCTCCGAATCACCAAGCTGTTGGTGGCACTGCTTTTAAAAATCCGCACTTGAGCCTTCAGTGTGCTGGAGACACTGAAGCACAGAAAAATCAGAGCTCCGACGCTCAGTAGAGCCGAAAGTGAGAAGGACAGATGCAGATATGAATAAATAAACTGCGGGAATGAGCTCCTCGCAAATTGCTAATAATGGAGATGAATGAAAACACCGGGATACGCTTCAGAGGATGTTAGCTATCGAAACGTTTCAAGTATCAGATGAGTTGTACGAGAGACGACGACGCTGACAATATGAGTAATTAAAAACAAAGAAATGCAAAGTTGGACATCCAGGAGAGTTTGATTATTTCAGAAATGAAATGGAAATAAAAGAACAACCTGCAAAAAATCCACACTGAAAATCAACCTCTAACCAACAACTGAAGAAATGTGACTATCTGAGCTATTTACATTTATTGTCGGTCAGTCATTTAGTTTATTTAGAGAAGCTTAATTGGATTATTTTGATACAAATTGTATATATAGAAGGAACAGGCGAGAGGAAGAGGAGACACGGTAGAGAGAGGGACACAGTCATCACCAGACCAGCAAAAAAAAACTAGGATATTAGATATATAACTCGCTACAGGGAAAGCCCCTTATGTTCACCTTTTGCTTTAATCAAATAAACATTCAACTCGCATATTTACCGAGAAATCCTGTTTTTGAGTCTGTGAACGACTGAACAACAACTGTTGATCACATCGACTTAAGAAAAAAACACAAAATATGTGTGGACGCTGCAGCTTAAGACTTTTTTGATAGTTAGTTAAAGACCCATTATTCTTTTAATTTCTCTCACTCTTTGATTCAAGATCACTTCAAGTGCTGTGAAACGTTTCAACTGTCTGAATAGCTTTCAACACTAATCAGGTTCGGATGCTTGAGCCATCCAAACTACAAATACAGATGCACACATGAGAAAAGAACAATTAATACTTCCCCATGTCTTTCAATGTAAATCGTGCAACAGAAATACCACTACAACACTATCTTCAAGTAGAAGTCCCAAAACACAAAAATACACATCAAATACTGGTTTATCGTGAGTCATATTGTGATCCAACGCCCAAAAATATCATCAAATATTTTACAAATAACAAGCAGTCCAGTCTTCCCAATGACTCTAAATTAGATAAACTGTTACAGAAGATGGAAGAATGAAAAAATCAGGACGCTTCAGGATAAGTATTGGACGATAAATCATTATACTATTTTGTATCAAGCAGTTTTAAATACATCTTTTTATGTAGGGAACAGCCTTTATTTGAAAATATACTGCAAGGCTGCATGGTTAATTCGGGGGGGGGGGGGGGAGACTTAACCTCATTTGTTTAAAATTACCAAAAACTTTACAGGAACACATTCGATACAGAAATGCAACAGGAGAGAAAAAGCAGATTCAATTAAACTCAATCTTTCCTGTTTTATGGTGCGGTGGGGGAAAGAGAGGTGGGAGGTGGGAGGGGAAAGGTGCTCCGATTTCCTACAAAGACAAAATTAGCATAATAAAGGAAGGAGCGCGACGTGTCCATATTAGCTTGCCTGCCTCATAACTTGGAGGGAAGAAAGAGAGTCCGAACTTATAACCAACCAGAAAAAAAAACAAGCAAATTAAATCCAACCCTCGGTGGAAATCTACATGATTAAACATCAATCAGGAGAAAGAAAAGGATTATTATGGAATAATGGGCTGTTTTTCTTTCCCTCTACTTCCCTGTGTCGTGTGTGTGTGTGTGTGTGTGTGTGTGTGTGTGTGTGTGTGTGTGAGAGAGAGAGAGAGCGAGAGAGAGAGTGCGAATGGAGTTGAGATAGGCACAATGACATGTTATAAAAAGAGGCCAAAGTATTTTTCACTCAGGTGAGTTCACAAAAGTTCGCCAAGCACAAAACATTCCTGTTTTCCAACACTTTCCAGCCAAGAATGGATGTAATTTTTATTGTTTTAATCATTGTAAAAAGTAACGCTTCGTAACAGTTTCCTATTTTAATTCTTGGGTCACATAAAATCTACTTTTGCTCTGATTTCAAGCTACATTTCCTTATTGCCTCACCCGACTTACAGCTAGATTTTCCAGTAAAGCTTCTTCGCCTGACATAGCACAATGAGGAGGTGTACACTGAAAGTGGCAGCAAAACAAAGCATTCAGTAAATAACAGGGCAATACTACTGAATACGCAAAACATGAATCACAAAGTAGGGTGTTTCACTTATTCATAAACACTGTAGTCATGGTCCCAGTCCCTGATGTTTTCATCAGCCACCTGATGGCAAAACAAACTCGTCCACATTCCTGGTTGCCACGCGGCTAAAAATAGAACAGCTGCTAGGTTTACACACACACACACACACACACACACACACACACACACACACACACACACACACACACACACACACACACACACACACACACACACACACACACAGTCACCAATAGATTATTAAACCATTCATATTATGTTTTTTCCAGATCTCACTGACTTAAGATAATTCTGACAAAAACTCATTTTTTTGTAACTCTAAAGGCATAATGTGATTTGTATCAAGCAACAGTTCTATTTTTTGTTTTACTGGATGAGTTAATCTCAAGTTTGTTGGAGAAGGAGGGATATTTGAAGACAGTGTCAAAATGGGTTGTTCTATGTTTGGATTATACGGGGAGAACATGCAGACATTCTCACGAACAGAAAATTTGGTTCCAGGATAAATTCTTCCCTACCAATGTATTTTTCTGTTAATATCTTGCAGTTAAACAACACAAAATGTTCATATGTTCAATGGAGGTGTCATAGAATTTCAAGTATAATGGAATACTTTTAACTCTGAAAATATTTTTCAATATTTGTTATTACATAATCTTTAAAACTATTTATTGCATCTCTTTGGTGTTTATTAATCTCAGGGGGTTCATGCATTGTTATTTACCAATCTTTTTAAGTGCAATCACAATTGGGACAGATGAAATCTTCAACGTCACATGCTTGCTTAGTTTAATGGTCTTTCTGAACTGCTAAGTGTTTTGTTAGTTTAACAAAACTTTTTCACAACTCAGAGGAAACCTGAAGCTTCTTAGTTTTAAATGCCCTTTAATATTTTTTGCTCTCCACTGTCAAATGGCACTGAACTTGGACATTGGGTTATGCAGGTGTAACTGTTCTGTTAAAACTACAGCAAGCAGAAAATGTAAATAAAACACATCTATAGTTGTAATATTTAAATTCGGTCATAAGTTGTGTTACAATTATAGCTGCTAAAGTTAGCGAGTCTTACAAATTCAGTATCTTGATCGTCTCATCATAGTTCAGTGTGGAACATCTTAGTAACTACAAACAAAACAAACAGGCAAAGTTCCAACAGAAATACAAAGTAGCAAGTTCAAATAGGAAAACCACAAAAGTGATAACACTCATACTTGGTATTTCCACCATTCGAACAACGACTAACATAAATCTTAGGATGCACAAAAGTCCAACACTACTCTTGAATCCTGAAACAAATCAACCATCCGAATGCTTGAAGGTTGTTTTGAGGAGACAAAGTTCACCTAAGGCCATGGAAGACTTGAAGCCTGCAATCTTCAAAATGAAGACAATACTAGCACTACAAGCTGATGAACAACAAAATATGTACCATCAGCTATTAAAAATAATCTGGATGTAAACAGTAGTGCCAAAAAAACAACTTGAACTCAGACTTGAAGTCCATTTTATGAGCCAACATGCAAGCCAAAGCACAGCAAAGTTCAAAATCACAGGGTAATTGAAAATGGTGAGACAGATTATACTTACTTAGCGTGAAGCAGCGGGTCGAAGGGTGGATGTTGAGCTCCGTACACATGCTGAATGCTGAGGGAGTGAAGAAGACAGAAACAGAATGAATGAACTGATCGATCACTTGTTGTCACGCTAGCAGTGTTAGCTTTACTTCAAGCATCACCGGTTCAACTGCAAGAAAGTGGCCAAGACGGTATTGATATGTAGTGTTTAGATGTAACCCCGTGATATAATCTGGGTTTTAGTTCCACTGGCTAAAAGTTATGTCGTTATGGGTAAATAACTATTAGCCTAGTTAGCATAGGAGCTTTTAGCCAGCTAACAGAGCGGAGTGTGAGCTTGTGTTTGCGGAGGTGATTTCTCTCCGAGAGCTGCGGGTTGTCACGTGTAAAACTCCCCAGGTTTGTAGATTAAGGAAACAGTCAGTAGAAGTTAAAGCTTCGCTTGACGCCGAACAGAGCCGCGTCAGCTGAGTGCGGCTAGCCGGGCTAAGCTAACCATCAGGAGGGAACACGTCACTCACCTGCCGGGAACCTTCGCTGTGTTTCTCTTCCAAAACTGTTTCTTGTTTCCGTCACTCGACATTTTCCCTCCCGCGGTCCAGTAGCTCCTAAACTCGAACACCCCGACGCTGTCGCTGTCTTCAAAAGGTTGAATTTGTGTTTATTTACAGCAGCTCCCCTCCTCCAAAACTCAGAGAGCTGCCATGTTGGTCCTGACCCACTGGGCGAGTAAGCGCGGCTCTGATTGGCTGAGTTGGAACTTCCTACATCTCGGCCAATCACAAGTGAGATCTGGTGTATGGCGGCATGAGAACCTGTGACGTCATGTTGACAGAGCTGTCAATCAAGCAAGCCCCAGCATCAGCACCAGGAGGCTTTCTGTCTCCATGCAAGGTTTAAAATGATGTTACGAGGCTTTTATTTTATTTCTTCCACCTCTGCGTTACATTCAAGGGTGAAAGAAACACATAACACATTCATTTATTACTATAATTAAGCAGTAGGCTATATAAGTTAACTAATACTGGATACTTTACAATTTTAACTAACCCTTTGTAGAAAATCCCTTTCCCAGTCACCCATCCTGCTTCGAGGAGGTGATTGGCAGCCACATTAAGAAACTCCTAGGAGCTGATGGGGGTTCAGGGGTCTTGCTCAGGGAGCCATGGCAGTGACCTATGCGCTGTGGGAATTCAACTTGCAAGCTTGTCATTACAGTAATCTTGCACATACTTTTTGAAATCTACTGATCTAAATCCTTGAGTTACTTCCAAACAACCACAATTAAAATTAAACCTTTGAATTTGCATGTTTATAGTAATTGATTCTATAATTTTTATTTTGTGATCTTTATATATACATTTGTTGACTTTCTTTAGTTGCTTTCAACATTTTGTACAGGTGCACTGAATGATGATGTGAAGTGTTTTTTGTTTTTTAAGAGAGAGGCATTTTAGAATTTGACTTAATCAACTTTTGCTTTTAATCAAAGACAAACCCTGAAAGATTTCTGGCAAGGTATTTATAAAACATATCCAAGATTCACTTTTAGCTTCCCTCCAGACCCAGTCGCTTGCCTACTTGGAAACATTTCAAAATCCCATTTAACTAACCAATTGTCCCTCAGTCAAACTCAGATTCTTTTAATAATATAAACAAATATATGTACAGTATGCAAGTTGGCTTGGGATTTTTTTTTAGGTAAATCACTGATTATCCTTGGAAGAGATCATCTTGCTACAAAACTGAATGAATACACACACACTTGTATATGGATGTGTGTTGACCTTAATGTTGTAATTTTCTCATATTTTCTTCCTTTGTCATCTGTTTTGTGTAGTATCCCATACTGTCCACGTGAGGAGTAAGTTGTGAAAGACACAACGTTGTTATTTGTTTGAGTCTGAAAGCAAAGCCATAAATCTCGTGCATTTTTTGAAGCGTTTAGGTTAGTAGTTGTATGAAAGTGTTATTTTCAAAAATGACTCAAGTAACAACAGTGGAGCAGTGATTAGCGTTCTTGCCTCACAGCAAGAGGTTCAAATACTGACCGGGGCTCAGAGCCTTTCTGTGAGGAGTTTGCATGTTAATTATTGACTTGGTGTGAATGTGAGAGTGAGTGCTTGTTTGTCTCTATGTGTTGGCCCTGCGACAGACTGGTGTACTGTACTCTGTCCTCGCCCATGTGAAGCTGGCTCCAGCCCCCCACAACCCCAAAAAGGACTAGTGGATTATGAAATTAATGGGTGGATGCATGGATGGATAGCACTAACAGTACGTATAACTACCAAAGAGATAAAAAAACCTGAGCTGAGCTGAGATGAAACAGAGATGAAAAACAGAAGAACTAATGACAGCTACAATAAAGTGAAACAGTGTACTTTAACAAAGTGAAAAATTGGGGAAAAAATGCTAAAGTAATCCAAAAATGTGAAGTTTGACACTTTGTACACAATCGCACAGAGCTTTGAATAAAAGAAGTATATAGCTATTTTGACCATATATGATAAGAATTCGTCCAAAAATAGCAACATAGCAAAGAAATTTGGACTTTAATCCTTTTTTATAGGTTTTAAACACACACACACACACACACCACACACACACACAATAAATCTAGAGAACTCATAAAGACACAAATTAATTTTAGTAATTTTTCTTGCAGTGATCACACTGAAGATAGAAACTGTTAATCATTCATGTCCTGCATCTGATCATAAACCTGTCACTCCTCTACCACCCCTCTGTCTCCTGTGTTCAGGTAACACAGGGCTGCATGTTCAAAAGTAAGAGATCTCACTCTGGCTTCATTTTCTTGTACTGCAAAGATTTCCATTGCCTGGGGGACGTTTTGTGGAACTTTTCCTTTAGTTACAAATATATAGAGTGAGATAAAACTGTAAATTGGCTATTGAGAATAAATGTTTCTGCCAGATTTTAAAAATCAAGCCAAAGCCATAACAGAAATGTGGGAGATTTGGGGGCCTAAACACTTCAAAGTAAGTTTTCAGTAAATAAAACCAAACTATTTTCAAGCAATTCTTGTTGTCAGTTCAAAATGTTCTTCAAAAACGTCAGATATTTCATTCACTCTTTGGAGATCAAAAGAAAAAACCCACATCAGTTGAAGAAAACATATTTGTGCAAAATAAATGTGCAGATTTAGACTTTAGCTAAAAAATGAAAGGGAAATGCATAATTAAAGCCAAACTACAATAGAAATCTTAAAAAAAAAAAAAAACAGGAAAAATATTGAAATAAACAAGGATTTCTGTTTATGACAATTTTTTTTTTAATAAAGTGAGTCAGATCTTCCCTGGGGGATCTTTTATTCATCAAAACTTTCATTATTTTTGAAAACTTATTGTCAGTGCACTTGAGATTGATTAAAATCATAAAATCATTCAAACAACTCTCTAAAGGATGTGGAGAAAACACACAGGAGCTCAAAGAGAAAACATGCAAACTTCACAAAGAAAAATTCTCCATCAGACCCAACCTCGTGAGATTACATTTATTTAGCTTTGTCCCGTATGAGAAATTTCAGCAGCAAAAAAGTACAACATTAAAAAAGAAAAAGAAAAAAATAATTAAATACATTCACAATAGAAGTCGGACTACTTTTTTTTTAAATCAAGTTTAACCAGCTGTGAGTCATCTTTCTCAAACACGATCTTTGTTTAGTCCCAAGTCTGACAGCTAGGACACGCTCACACGCTGAGCGAGTGTGTGCGCTCGCGCACTCCAGACGCTCCACGCGCTGCGAAAGTTGCGTTGAGCGCAGTGAGACGCTTCTCAGCCGTCCGAGGGGAGCCATGGAGGAGGAGCGCACCTTGCTGTCCTCGAGGCTGTCCCTCGGAGACTCCCAGGTGGACGTTCTTCTGTCCCGCGCCGTGCTGGAGTGGAAGGAGGCTGGAGAGAGCAGAAGGCGAAGCCCCGGCGCCTCTCAAACTGGTAAGAACTTGAAGGAATACTGCTGAAACATCTCGAAACATGCCCTAATCACTCAGGTTTTAAAAGCTCAGATAATTACTTAATGTCAGAATGAGTTTGGGTCGTAGTTAAGATTGTATTATTGGTTTTCTGTTAATGGAAAAAAAAGCTTGGGAAGCTGTTTTCATCTGCTTATCAGGGTCATGCTGAGGGGGCAGCAGTCAGGTCACAGCTGCTGTTCAGGTGTGTTCACAGACAAGAGGAGGTCACAGAGGTCCCCCGACCCCCCCACCCTTCCTATTTAATTAGGTGGCTCGTTTTCCCAGGAACAACCTCCAGGCTTGGATGTTATTTAATAAGCCCCACAGAAAAGGATTTTCTCTTTAAATTGTACATGAAAGAAAGAAACAAAATTAAAAGTATGAGAAAGAGCTTGCTTGTAAATCATATTTCAGGGTGATGTAAATCTGAACAGCACGTTTCTTCCAATTAACCACATTTGAACCCAATAGCGATTGCAATTATTCCTTAAATATTCTACATCTAATTTCATTTGAGGGAGAAAATGATCCATTAACTAGAGATTTTTAATCAGTCATGTTAATTTAAAGCTCTTCATTTAGATATTTAGGTTTAATTAGTAGCTCCAGTCCTTATTGTTAAATTCAGCCCTCTGGTGGAGAGGATGACATTTTTGTGACCCTCACCATGATGAAAGCTGCTCCATCCTGCACTGCAGGGTAACTTTTTATAAAATTCCAGTTTAACTTCAGAGTACATTTTGAATATTCCCCCTTGTAGTGGGATTCAAACAGTTATATCTTAGTTACCAGCAAGAAGTCAATATATGATCATTTTGAAGAATTCCCAATCTGTTCACTAAACTGATGATCTCTGCACTTTAAGTCACACATGTTGTATTTTTTATACAGTGGCTTGCAATTCATTGAATAGGAACCAGTGACTTTTTTTGTTTTTTGATGGAGAGTAATTGCAGCTTAGGATTCATACATGAGTTAGAAGGAAACAATACTGGGTGGTGTCTTTCTCTTGATGAAGTGGCCACATCATTATAGCTCCACACTGTGATTCAGGATAATTAATGGGAAATGTCAGAGAGTCAGTGCATGTGTGTCTGACTCATTTTAAAGTCTACAAGAGCCGTGGGATTACGGTGTTAAGGTCATGTGAGGGGAGCCAGTGAGAAAAGAAGGGTCAGGTGACGAGAGTGTGGGTGGATTAGATCCAGTTTCAGCGTTTCAAGTTGTGAGGCCGTTCTTCGGTTCATTTACTTTCAAGTCAAAGATTAGAACGAAACAGGATGACAACCGTCTGTTCAAACTGAACAGACACATGAGAGCAATGTGCCTCCATTGATTTGTGATAGGTTTTCATGTGACAGTCACGACTCAACACATAAGTAGCATTTAGGGAGCAAATTGGAAAGTTGCAGTTAATGATCAACTAAAACTAAATGTCACTTTTAGATTTGAAGTTAGCTATTGAACACACCAGTTACATTTTTCCACTTTTAATCAGCTTTCTTGGAAAGTCATCTTTAGTTTAATGTGAGTTACAACACAATAACTTGATGTACTTGAAGTTTGCCCCCTGAAGTGTGTGCAGACCTTCTTGAAACCTGACGTGCACTAAAAAAAAAAAAAAAAAAAAAGAAAAGTGGACCAAATTTTCACAAGCCAGTCTCAGTCCACTCACTGAACTCAGTTAAATTCCCAGCATGCTCTCGATCAATGGGCCGTACATTAAGCTCTTTTTTTTTTACTGTGACTGTGGCTGCCAAGCAGTGGTCCGGGTTCTGGACCCCTCCATCGTTTGCACTGGGTAACTTCCACTTAATCCGGACGTTCTTCTAACCTCCCGGGTCTAATGTTTGTTCATCTAGATGAGGTCCCCGCTTTGCAATTACTGTACCACATCCAGTGGAGTGATTACGGCTGGCACGGCACTCTTCAGTCCAAACCTGCCCATTGACCTTCCCCAAAGTGGTATCAAGCGCCCTATAATAACCCGCCATAAAGACTCCCGCTTATTGAGTTCGATGTAGCTACATCAACCCCCCCATGGTGATCATAGCGACAAGAGCAGGTCAGTTTGCCCTCGAGTTCCAGTCAAACGAGGAGACTTTGTCTCAGCTCTTTTGAATACAGTATGAAACTCGTTACAAATGAATGTGACATTTCTTTTTCATCAAAATGTAATTTGAATAAAAGCATACATGGGTGATTATATTTTTGTTATTGTTTGAAGACTTTAATTGGATCTTGATTAATGTTTGGCGGTCAAAACAATGAACTCCACCCCCAAAGGACCTTGATGGATACTGAGGGAACCCCAAAAAGTCAGAATCCAGACAGATTCAAGTAGTTCCAGTTACGATTTGTACATCACTACATGCAAAAAAGTGTTTTAATGTGGATTTTATAGCACGGAGAAGTAAAAAATGTAGCATCTCATGCACACAGCGCCGCCATAGCGTTGCCCGTGGTTACTCTACAGTGTTTTTGATGCAGAAATAATTTGAAATAATCTGAAACAGCTGGCACCAAGCATACTGCACCTCTTTCCCATTTTTCTCTGTTTTTACTCAAGATATAATTCAGCAACATTTCTGGGCTGTTTTTTCTCAAATTACCTGCGAGGTGACCCGTTCAACGCAGACAATAACAGAAATGTCCCAATTTTAATAGGAAACCAGAAGAATAAAAAAAAAATGGGTCAGTTTACTGAAAAATGACAAATCAAAAGCTCTGGTTCGTACAATTTTTACCTTTTCGGAAAAATAACATTGCCATGCTGCTGCAGCAGTGAGAGACAGAAAAGGGTCATCTCAGCAGAAATTCATGCAGCGCAAATCAAATTTGACGAGTTCCTCCAGCTCATGCCTTCCATTTTGTTCCTCATGATGCTTTTCTCCCACCGTCAAACTGACACCAGAGTGCCGTGCATGCTGAGAAGACTTGATACGAGCGTTGGACAGCAGTCAGGCCTTCATGTTCTGGTTTTGGCAACATCAGCGGATGTTACTTGCTTGACATTTAAGTGGATTTGGTCGAAGCGGCGCGTCCGTCAGTCACATGTGCCGCGCGGAGAGCAGGAAGAGGGCACTCCAGCCAGGAATGCTATTTGTATACTGAACACACACACAAGCAGACAAACAAAAGCCAGCCATTGAGATGGCATGGCCTCTGAGCCTGGAGTAAAGCCCGGGTCCCCACAATGCTGGAGTCGCTGCTCTGATACAATGCAGGATGGAGCAAAATCTTGAATAAATCACAGCGTAAGCTGTGGAGAGCATTTCTTCTTTCATCTGAATCACTATGCTTACAGAGTGGCACTTCCTGAGGCTGTTTAAGCCTCGGTATCTCTGTCGGCCAGCCAGCCTTTAGATATTTACTTCTCCATATGGCAGTGCTGGCCACAGATCTAACCTTTCACAGTATCAAGACCATCTTATATTCACATCGGAAACTGGTGTAAAATGGGATGTCAAAAATCCAGAATTTCCTCAAGTGAAACCCATCTACAAAATGAAAAACAAAGCAAATCTGGAGGTATTTTATTTACTTTGTGCCGCTCAGACCAACAGGAAGTTGGGTAAGGTGAGGGACAGAAATACTGTGAAATAAATAACAAGATACCAAACGCTGGTCTACGTTAATACTCAATAGAGAGAGAGAGAAAGAGATCAAGATTGAAATTTGAGTTTCAGGATCAGACAGAACAGTGATGGGTGTTTTTGACAGCGTGGGAAAGTGGGAGTGACTGTCATGGTAGAACAACATTAACTCATGAAAACATTTTAAAACTGCTGGGACTGGATTTTCATGTACAGATCTTCCATATTCAGCTTTATGATAAAAATAACAGTATTGAAAATAGGCTTTATTCATAGAGTACTTTTCAGAATAAGACAGATAATGAAAAGTCACTAAAGTCATGGTAAAGTTTTTTCAGTCTCTTAGTGGAAGTCATGTAAAACCCACAATTCTTTGAGTCATCCATTAGCCACTCTCTTGTATTGCATATAATGCGTTCCTTAGTAGTAATAGGCAGGGTGAAAATACAGTGGCCTGATGACTCATTTCGAGGAATCAAGTGGGTTTATGCAGAAAGACTACAATTTTAGCAACAAGATAAGGAAACTTTGTTCCATGAAAAAAGTCAAGTTAGACAAGTTAGAGGCGTCATCCTCTAACGCCACCTCAGCCCAACCTGACTTACCCCGAGTAGGAACATTTTTATCTTTAAAAAAAAAAAAAAATTTAAAGTGTCTTTCCGTGAATCGCTCTGAATCGTACCAACCTGCATGACAAATGCTAGATATGATTGATCGACTGATGTGCCGACTGTGGCTCCATTCCAAGGAGGGAGCCTTCCAAACACCCTTTGCTGCGCAGCCTTGTTGGGCTCTTCTGGTGTCTTCCACCTTGGTTGTCCTCTCTTCCCCTTCTGTTTGCGTAAGCGCTGGCTGAGCAAACCCACAGCATCTGCGGGAAATCCACATGTCTTGTTTGACAGCTCACTGCCATGTGTACCCAGGCAGATCCGTGCTTTGTAATCTAAAGCCGGTGCTCAATGCACAACCCTGTCTGTATGTTGAGAGACGGCTGCGAGGGGAGGAAGAGAGATACACAGAAATAAACACAGCGCGGGAACGACAGCTGGAGATTGGGTAAACTGTGCAGGTTCATACTGCGTCAGAGGCAACAGCGCTGGGTCTTTCATTACATCGACTGCATTTATTCACCTGAGGGTTGGGTCAATAGAAGTCAAAAGTGGAACCTCCAAAGCTAATTACTCCATGAAGCAGCATGATGGAGATGAGCGGTCAATAAAGCATTTCTTCAGCTTTAATCCACCGCAGGATCAGGCTTTTCTAACAGCTTTTGTGACGGTGTCGCTCAGCAGCGTAAACAGTGTTACTGGTTTCACCTCCTTGGTTAAACCTTATCTCATCTCTCCCTCCGTCGGTACCTGTCAGATTCATGCATGCAGAACAGCCAATGACATAACAGCTGCACAAACGGCGTGGAAACGCCTAAAAAAAATGTAAGCGTTTCCTTAAGCTTGCACCGGCTAGTCCTCTAACACGCTGTCAGTGCCACGCCGCAGAAACAAAAAAGGATTACTCACTGATCCACTGTGTAAAGGGAGGGGTGCGGGGAACAACAGCAGAATATGAATACGGTGACAGCTCTGCGTTGTCAGAGGACTGAAAAAAAGGTGAGGGCAGACGCTGCGTTGTCAGATATACCGTACACAGAAATATAAACAAAATCCCCCCAGTGCAAAAGCATGAAGATCATAGTCACGGCAGTCATTTCTTATTCCGTCACCACAAATCATTGTTTTGCATAGAAGCTTGATGACGGAGTGTCTCTGGTTGGGCCCTGTCAACGCCCATGAGCCAGACGCCCAGGGTGTGACTGAATCCACTCTACATGTTGACGCGCGGTGCTTTTGTAGAAAACCAGTATTTTCAGTGGAATCCAGTCGGATCGGATGCCGCCCTGTTTTAGGGAAGCAGGATGAGCAGGATCATGAATCCTACCGATCGCGCACGTCCCTTCACGTGTTGATCCATCATGAAGGTGCGAGCAGTCAATTCATTTTTTTTTTTCCCCTCCCCCTCACCAGTGTAGTCTGAACCAAAGCTACTGCTAAGTAATTAAGTGTCACTGGGGAAGAAAGACTTATCATCCACCGCCGGGACAGAGATTAAAGGCGCAGCAGCAGCAGCAGTGGCTTCGCAGTAACATTTAAAACAGCTAAGCTTCACAGGGTTTGTGCTAAGTTCAACTTTGGTGAACTTTGACATGCAAATTTGTGCCATTTACCAACAGCAAGCAGTCTTGACAGGGCTGACCTTTGAGAGGAGCACAGAGCCAGGAAGCTGGAGGAAGCTCGCCACAACCGCTTCACTTTGTGGTTGTGTTGAAACTAACAATTATTCTCAGTATAGATTAATCTGACTTCTTTCTTCTTGAGTAATCATGTTGTCAAAGAAAAGGCAAAAGTGTTTGATGCATTTCTCCTCACACCTTTTCGTTTTGTCTTGGAAATAGTCCAAAAATCGAGGATATCTAGACGACTGTCGTGAACCAAATCGACCTTTTACGTATTAGATGATGAAACATGCAAATGTTTCTCAGTGACTCGAAAAATATAACATGAAGGTTTTTCCCTGCGGCTTTATGAAATACTTTTTCAGTAGATCACATCAGGATACAGTTTTTTTTTGTTTTTTTTTCCAAAGCTAGATGTGAATGTGAAGTGGCAACAATTTGCGAAACTACTTCAGTTTGTGTTCAGCTGTGATGTTGCTTGTTTGTCTTTGAAACAAGTGTGAATCGACTCCATGATGATGTGTGAGTGTGTTGTCTGTCCTCAGCACACCAGGTCAAGAGGATTCAGCAGGTGCCGACACTATTGGTAGCTCTTGGCCAAACATTACCTAAATCTCATATTGTGTATCTTTAAGCTGCTGGGAATCAGTTTCAAACAGTTATGTTTAAGCAGATTAAATACTACTGATTTTTTTTTTTTAACCTTTATGGAACTATGTGAGATGTTTTGCTACAAAAGTACACAATCCAGTGTAAAAATCTCAGCCCTGGCCCTTTAACAGTGCTCACTTTGCATTGCAGGTGTTTATCCATCTCATGTGGATAGAGCGGAAACCGGCAGCACCCTGGGCTCTAAAGACTTGGATGTTTCTGGCTCAGTAGAGAGTGGCGCTAACAGTGCCAGAGTTAGGGATTACATTCACACTCGGGGCAGAGCGACGCGCCGCCGCTGCCAGAATTTGAGGTCCAGAGTTACACATGGCAGCGTTAGCAAACCATTCTTTGTTCCTTCTTATCCTCATTCCATGTGATTGTCTCTTTGAACTTGGCCTTAATCCCATGGCAGTTAAGTTGATCCTCTTGTGTGGGGAAACTGAAGCCTGAACTAAAACCTGACAAGCTTTCTGCGGCATTTAGCAAAATGAACAGACGACAGGTTTTGGATGGCATTCCTCTGTAAATTTTTCAGTGGCCAACATTTGCACCAGTTGGATCGTCATCCATCGGTGTAGGAGAGTGAATTCGGCCCATCTGTACTTCAGTGCATTCCATTTGAAATTAACTTTTGCTTAGAAAAATGAAAAAAAAAACCAGAGAATCAACCTGAATTTGGATGGCTTTACTTTGAGTATGGGCGAGATAATGGGGCCCATTCAGCACACAGTAACGGTAAAAAATGCAAACTGGTGCTTTGATGTAGTACAGACTTAGTTTTGAAGGAGCTACATGTAATTATCATATATATTTACAATTGTGAAGAATCACTTCAGTATTGTGGAACTTGGGAAACAGCCACATTGTATTTTATGAATATAGAAATAAAATTATTCTAATAGCCCATGGCAAGCTCACTAAATTCTTTCAATCTTGTTTGTGAGTAGAAGTGAACTTATGGATCATCTGCTCTCTCTAAGTGAAACTTGGTGACCTCTGGGTCACTTGATTTTACAGATTTAGTAAGTCAGGGTAGCTTCAGCTTTGTTCTCAGAATTATTCATGCCAAGTCAACCAGTTTCTGGCTTTGCAGCTGCATATTTAGCATATACATTAGAGAATGTTATTGATCTTCTGACATTCTTCTCTGCAATGAGGCAAATAAGAATATTCCCCAAAATGTGGATAGGATTCCCTTAACATTGTTTTTTTTTTTTTTTTTTTTCTAATAGCTTGGGCTAAAACAGCAGAGAGGCTGCAGTGATGTCAGTTCTTGGCTTCACAAATGCAATACTTAGTGTGATGAGAAAGAAATCACATGCTGCTCTTTCTAAAAATGGATGCAGGAAATAAAAGCCAGACATATTACCCAAAACGACACCGGTCTTCCTTATCAGAGTTCTCAGACAGGTGTCACTGCAGCTTTGCCACAACCAAACAAACATTTATTTTGCTCTCTTCCAAGTGCAGAGCAAGTTCCAGACATTACAGAAAGAAAGCTCTCTGCCCCGCGGTTCCTGAAAAGCTGACTTCTTGCAGATAGCAGACCTCTCCGGCTCGCAGGCGCACACTGAGCCCCCTGGTATGAATAGGCGGCACACACTGGCGGGCTGCCAGCGCTCAGATTCTTTTCAAGCACAAAGAAAATGTATGTCAGAGCCGAGCAGAGAGGATCTGCCTTGTATGGCCGAGGGCTTAGCATGTAGCTTAGGGACTGTAGCGAGCTAAAAAGTGGAGGAATCTGTGTGCGGGGATGTGTGTGTGTGGTGATGGGATTATTGTGAACTTGAGTGTGTATGTGTGTGTGTTTTTGCCTCGGTGAGTATATATGTGTGTGTGGCAGGGTTATTGGAGCGGTTATTGGATGTGAGAATGTCGGCTATTGTTTCCAGCTCCCTTCCCAACACAGTTCACTGGGACTTTGTTTCTGGGGTTAATTTCACCGCGCTGCTCGCGCTGATTCAGTTATGAATGGTTTTGTTTGTTTGTTTCTTTGGCAGACGACTTGTGTGAAAGATGTCACCCATTTTTCTTTTTTCCTCGCATCATATGTCAGGGATCTCCAGATAAAAAGCATGTTGATGTGTGAGATCCAAGATAAGATATTGTAATAAATTCCTCTAAATTTTGATGCACAGCTTGAATATGAGGTATTTGCTTTGTTGCTTGAAACAAACAGCGAATGCAGAATTTCATGATTTATGTTGAACCTGTTCCAGCCTCTTTTCTCATTATTATAGATAACAAACAGCTGCTTCTTGTCAAAAATAACCTTTTTTCAAGTCTGTGTATGCTAGCAGGACTTCTATTTATGTATGATTTTTGACATATTCAGATTGTGCAAAGTGTGCAGTAGGTGTGCTTAAATAAACAGCATAAAATAAACATTTGCAAGGATTTATTGGCATGAATTGTTGTCTACAGGTCAAGTGTTTTCCGTTTTTTAACCTAGAAATGAAAATCTATTCATCACTAATATTATAGACCAGCTTTTCCCCCATGACGGAGGCTTCAGTCTTTTCAAGCCAAAGTGTGGCAACATCAAATACAGCACAATAAAGTCCACTAATGGCCACACAGCATGACCCAGAGCTTGAAATCAAAATATTGTTTTCTCATCGTGAATGAGAAAACATGGCTTTAAACTGGTCTTCATGACAAAAACGAACACTTCTCGCCTGCGTGTGAAAAAGGCGTCAGTTACCTCAGTGCAACAGTAGTAAATTAGATTTACAATAAGGAAAATGTCACCTTCTCACTGTGTTAAAAATATTTTTATTAACAACTCCAATAAATGAGTCAAATGTGTGAAAACCCCGAGGCAAGACTTGGCAGAAGCCAAGCGGTTCCCTAATTTCATGAAAGTTGTGTTCTGAGAGTTGCAGCAACATGAACATCACACAAATACGCAACACTGTTGAACATGTGCAGTGCATGTAGATGAAAACTGGGGCTGCATAATTTATTGCTCATGTGTCATCATGGCAGGATCAGCAGTCACAATAGACATGTTGCAAAAGGTTGTATGTTTTCATGTATTATGCATTCATGTTCTGCATGTTAACATAATCATAAGCAGGCTGTGGAAAAACTGATCGTATTTCATTTATTAATACATTATGCCGTCTGACATGAGGCCAAAAACACAAAAATCAAGGGGAAAAAAATGCAACAATTAACTCATCAACATATAGCACGTTTAAATAATATTGTGCAGCTTGAATTATAACTCCATATGACTTTTTGTGCCGGTCAGTATGCCGACGTGGCCACATCACTGAGCTCTCTCATGACACTCAACCTCAACACTTTAGAATAAGGACCCTAGAAGTCAGGGGAACTCTGAGTAATTCATTATATATTTTAATTCAGCCCGAACAATCAGTTTGGCAGAGCGCTATGTGCCATTTTTCAAATGCTTAAAATGAAACTCCTCATTCTTTTTTTTTTTTTTCCCCCTGAAATAAAGCCATTACCCACACGGCCATAACTCTTCTTCCTATTTGTCAAAGTGTGAATATCGATGGCCATAAAGTTATTCATGCCCGCATGGCGTATCATCTTTATTTGAGAAAGAAATGAAATCCTATTCCCTCAGACTCCCAGGAGAGAAATAATATGTCATGCCTCCCTCCCATCCATTTCGCCATATCAGCTGAATAAATTTGTAGGAGAGACTGGAATGCCTGTATGTGATGCAGTTGAAGAGGTCAGTTAAACTCATTGCAAGTAATATTGTCCTTTCCGAGCACAAAAGTGCAGTTCTGGATTTGTTCTCCCAGCATCCATCCACTTTGATTGAAAGCTCGGCGTTTCTGAATTTAAATAGAAATGGTTCAAAGGGCCGTATCGGGAGACCCCGAGTCGAATAGGTGTCGCCTTCTCAGCGCTGAGTTTTTCAGATTATTCTATTGCCTTTGTTTTTATTTACCCCGGTCACTGTTTCACATAAACACCACACAGATGATGGTGGTTTAGACGCCCATCACGGGGCGGCTGTGGATCAGTGGGGAGAGCAGTCGTCTGACAATCTGGAGGTTGTTAGTTCGATTCCTGTCACCCCCCTGTCTGCATGTTGAAGTGTCCTTGGACAAGACACTGAACCCTGAATTGCCCCCGGTGGATGGATTGAGTGCCTTGCATGGCAGCCGCCTCCACCGGTGTGTGAATGGGTGAATGCGATAATGCAGTGTAAAGCGCTTTGGGCTCTGCTAATGCAGATGCAAAAGCGCTATATAAGTGTAGTCCATTTACGTTGGCAAGAGGTGTGTGTGTTTTTATTTTTAACCAAACAAACATGCCTTTTTGGGGTGTATGAAGATGATTTCCTGTGAATTATTGCATGTGTTCCGATTCTAAATAATCTAATCTACAACACCTGTTGTCAATGAGCATGTTAGCTATAATGGATATAACCAGGGTGAGATTTACCAGAGGCGAGGGACGGATATAGCCCCTTTTCCGGTCTAAATCACCCTAATTTTGCCCAATTTTTAGCAAAAGAATATGAAAATATCTTTCTGTCATAACGACGTATGCTACCTGCCAAATGGACAAAAACATTGAGTCATGTATGCTGATTGAAGTCGTGCACATGAAGTGAAGCCAAGTAGTAACAGATAATGTAATAATGGCCAATAATACACTCAATGAAGGGATATGAGGACTTTTAACAAGCAAACTCCATAAAACTTTATGTCCAAGAAATGACATCCATTTTCATGTATCATTGTTTATTACATTTTGTGAGAATGTGGCATTGGTTTCTACCAGCTGTGCTCTACATGAACACATGAACCAGATGTCAGCTGAACTAGTTCAGACAAAGGTAAAAAGGATAAAACACATGCATGTTAATCAAAAACAGAAAGTAGCTGTTGGTCTTTTTTCATAAAATCAGCTATCATACAGAATACACAGAATAATGTGTTTCCATTCAGTACAGAAAAATTACTACCCATTATATTCTTAAATATAGTCAACCCACCCCTGCTTGACACTGCCGGAGGAACCGGGGCACACTGTCCTGAAAAAGCTTGACAGCCATTATGAAAAGATGATAATAATAAAAAGCACGGCTTCATACTGCACTCATTTTGAACCAGCAGATTGAATGTTGTTCCCATGGGAAAGGCGTACAACAGGATGTGTTTCCTTCCCAAACAGTCTCCTGGGATACGACCACGATATTCTCATTCACTCCGTTCTTTGACAAACGAACGCTATCGGCCATTCTCAAGTCAGTGTAATACAAGCTGCCTTTAGAAGGAAGGGAACAAAGCTTATTAAGAATTAGATGAGAAACTTAAGCTTGCTATTTTTCTCTCATGTCTACAAAAAAAACTATAAAAACGACTCTTCAGTTTCAGTAGAAAACCGAATCGACTCATTGAATATACTAACTAAAGAGTGCTCCTTTCTGTTATTCAAGTAGTTAACTTCACCAGATTATGTATCTCTCCTCTCATCCCAGCTCGTGGCCAGACGGTGCAGGTGTCTGAAATCGTGGCTGTTCACATGACAGGAGACGACGACGAAGACGACCCCGCTCAGATCAAAAAGGATCGGAAAAAGACAAAGCAGCGCACGCAGGAGCATCCCTGTTCATTCACAGGTACAAATCTCACACTGCAAACACACACCTGATGGAAAAGTGAGCCGTTTTTACCTCTCTAAGTGAGTAATTGCGTGAAAGAATAAAACCCAGCTGGTGAAACTATTGGTGCATTTTAATTGTCCTGTCTTTTGTAACCCTAATGAAGCTTTTCCAATTCTGCAGTCCATGATCTGACGTTTTCGTCCTCTAAAAAAGTTTGTTCCGTTTTGATGAGTCATGCAGGTGGTAAATTTTGATTTGATTTATTTATTTCATTCATTTAAATAAAACAAAAAGTGAATGCAACATACTTGCATCTGCATACTTCAGCACAGATATGAATGAAAAGGTACAGAAAGAAGCAAAAGCTTATAATATCTGCCCCTTGTCAATTCAGAAATCCTTTAAACTTCCGATGTGCGCGCTACATTCAATACATAACAAAGAAACAATACATAACAAAAAAACAAGTTGTCATCATACAACACAAATTTCAAAGATGTGCTCTTTCATAAAACAGAAGCTGTGTCTTTTTGTTCCTTCCAACAACAAAGTTTTGCCACTGCCGCTTTAATTTCACTAATGTGGGCTAAAACCACATCGCAGGTGCATTTTGGGTCACTGTGCCAAAAGCCGTTGTTCGGCACCACCGATCACAAGCAATGTGACAGAAATAAGCTGTATATTGTGACAAAGCCAGAAAGTAGAGCATAAAACCAGAGAATCCCTCTCAGCTTCAGCTGGCTGGGTCACAAATGGCGGCAGGCCAGCGACTGTGGGGCCGATACTTGCTTTGGAGCCATTAGATTATATCCAAACAAGGTCGGATTTGCATTATTCATCGCAGCCAAAATGTTAAAAATCACCTCTCTAATGTGAGCTTTCACTGGCATGCAACTGCGTGGAGCCTGATATGAGTGCATTCTGGGAAAACTTGGCTTCAAAGGTGCGGCCCGATCGCTTACATCCTGATTATGTAACTTATTAAAGGATGAATTTTTGCAGTCACTCCCAGTATTTCTCCCACTGTTAGTACCATGTACTCTAAATGATTTAGACTGAGGAACTCGCCTGGAAAGTTAACTTTTCTATCAGATGAAGGGGTAAAAAAAAAAAAAAAAAAAATGCTTAGTGTGATGATTTGACTTGGAAATGCTTAGTGAGTGAATCTGCTGTCAAAGTGCTTAGCGAGTGATTTTCTTTTTTTTTTCTTTTTTTTTTGCGCCTTAATGTAAATATTTCAGTGATGTTCTGAAGAGGATATTAGGTGACTCCATCTCTGCTTCCAGTCTATCAGCAGAGCTTTAGTTATCTGACTCCCTCTGCTTTTTTTCTCCGTTACTTTTACTCATTTATACATCAGATTGACCCGGGCGGTCAAGTTCGTTTTCAGGGCTGAACCTCTTCGTACCAGACTCAGTCAGCAGGAAGAAGAATTAATGAGCAGAAAAGAGATGCTTTAGAATTCCCAAATGCTCAAACTGCACACAGGATGTGACGTGTTTAAGTGGAAGGTACTTCCAGCCACATGTCATGAATGGAGGATGTTATCAGACGCTGATAAGGAATTCTCTCGTTCTCATGATAGCATCTTGTGTAAACACTCCCGGCTCTCTGAAAGTCGTGCTCTGCTGGTTCGATAGCGGTTCAGGAGCTCCCTTCTCTTCTCTCTTTCAGTGTCCTACGTGAGGAGGACGAGGCAGCACCAGTGGCGCTGCAGCGACGTCGCCTTCCACTGCAGCAGCCAGGCGCTCTGCGAACAGTGGGTCCGAGTCGCAAATGAGCAGCTGTCGTCACTCAGTACGTGCTTGCTATTGATTTTCCATGACTGTACTGTGAACTCAATCAGAATCAGCGTACTGACTCGGCGCCTCCGGGACAGGATTCTGGCGAAATGCATATTTGCACAAATATATATGAAACAGGAGAAGCACGGGGAAAAGTGTGAAGTTCAATCGTCTTGACTTGTAATGCAATTTTAGCAGTTGGCAGCACTTGTGCATGCGGGGGGGTGCAACTCTTTTGTTCAGGGGTTTGTTGATCACCTCATAGCGATACTCACATGCGAGATGGGACACAAAGCATGAAAGGAAACTGTTGCATCAACTTCTCTTTTCAGATATTTATAGCTATGACTTTGTTCAGATAGCATGACGTTATCAACACTACGCAATGGAAATGAAAGTAATTATTCTGTTTTTGTTCAAGTGACAAAGTAAATCTAATTATCTGATTGATGGAAAGTGATCACAATAGGATAAGAGGCACTGCAATGTACTTACAATGTCATGTATATGCAGCAGAAATAAATTAAGCAATAAATACATGCAACTACATGTAGAAGTGAGCATATAAATACCACTCATATCAGTAGAGATCGCTATTTTAAACTTTGGGCTTGTTAACCACCATGCACAGGCAAGCTCATCTTGAAAAAAATAAAATAAAATTGACTCCATATTTCCATTTACATACATTTTAAAATAATTCTTGCAGCCCTAAAGAGGCAGACTCTTACTTGTGGGTAGCAATGTGTAGAAAAACCCCAGTGCAGGTTTTTAAATGTTTACTCAAGTCGACGCACACAGCCGTATTAAAATACATATATGTACAGTTCATATTGTTAAAGAACAGCTATGAATAATACTTTAATGGGGAAGCATCTCTTTGAATGACAGCTAGCAAAGTTATTATCATTATATGTCAATATGATTTATTAAAGTTACAGTAAATCCCTGAAATAGTTACAGAAGTTATTAGTTAGAGGACAGAAAGAATAAAACTGACCATCAGGGATGGAATTTCCTTCTAGGATAAATGAATTCATTTTTATTCTATTGTATCATATGAGAGCATAAAAGTAAAAAAAAACAAAAAAAACATCAAAACTGCTCTTACTGTCAATAGATTTGTTAAAATCAGTATAATTCAAGTCAAACCACAGAGAGGTTTAGGTCTGGAAGTGAAGTGTGCGCTGCCTGCTGCCTCTAAAGAGCCAGTGCCTCCCTTTCAACAGTGTATTATGCACTCTGCCCCCGAGACAGCCCACGGGCAAACCCTCAATCGAGACGGTCTCCTGCATTTCTCTTACCGACAGATCCGAGGCAGAGGCATAAAGAACGACACCGAACACAACAACAAACTCAGAACCAGCGGATTGAAGCGCAGGTTGTTGTGGGGGGTTTTTTTTTTTTCCCCCAACAAGATTAGACATGAACAGAGAGGAGTATTAATGTTTTATAGATGTACTGTTATGTGTTTCAAAAGATAAGAAAGCGTGGACCAGAAATCCATCATTAAATCCTTATGAAATGTTGAGATGCTAAATGAATTAGATGCTACATATTAAACTTAATTACTTGTTTTTTTCTATATTCGAGAAAATTAACTACATTCATATCAAACATAAAGTTCTGAGTGGTGTTACTCCCCTCTATTGTTCACCTGTACATCACCCATTGACAATCCATTTATGTAATCTAATGGAACTTTTGTCTTATTGCCAAACAATGCAGCACGCTATATTTCTTTGAGCTCATTTAACACTTGATCCCAGTCCATTCATTCCGCGGTTTGAGCAGCAGCTGCTGTATCTGGGTTTGTTGTGTGAAACGCCGTCGCCCATGACGGCGGTAAACAAGCCATTTAGCATCCTCCAATGCGGCATTTTCGTAGGTTTATCACTGAATGATGCAGTGCCCCCGGATCGCCTCACACTCCTCCCATAGTCGCTAGACACGCCATTTATTTCAGGAGCCGCGTGTTTTGGGAGTCGGTCGCGTTGACTGAGCGTTCTGAGAAAGGTCTGCGGTTAATGAAAACTTCATCAAGCCGCTGTCACTTACACATTTGTGGGAAAAAAAGAAAAAGAAAAGGTAAACACCTCGCTGTTTTTTTTTTTTTTTAATGAGTGCGCCATTCCCCTCCTCCCTCGCCTTGCAGCCAACCGACCGAAGAGCCTTCTGGTCTACATCAATCCATACGGAGGGAAGCGGCGGGGGAAGCATATCTTCGAGCAGAAGGTGGCTCCACTGTTTCGCCGCGCCGGCATCTCCACCGACGTGATTGGTGGGTCCCTATCAGTGGTATTCCTCAACATTTAAATAAAAAATGAGTCTCGATGGCCGCCGTATACATCTCCACTGCCAGCGTGGTCTCTCGCTGGGACCGAAGAGACTTGCGAGGATATGATTTGGCTTATAGCACCATTAATCATGCCACTACCTTAATGGAAGCTGTGATAGTTGATAAGCTCAGCTATCCAAACACATCTATTATTCAATAAGTGTTTGCTGCAGCAACACATAGTCTGAGATGCTGATGGTCCATCACAGTGAATACTATCCACTCAGGCCTTCCTACAGTCACTATGAATTGCAGTATTGTATTTGTGCTGGTGTTATAAGCCCGGTAAACAGATTCAGTGTTGAAATATTGTTTCTGTGGGCTCAAGGCTCATTTCGCCAGCTAATATACAATAGTTGAATGAGGTTGTTCTCTGCCTACGCCTTTTCTCCACATTAATCTGCTCCAGTCAATGTTTCAAACCGGCGCTGCGTCCCCCTGTCCAGGATTTCAAAGAAATGCTTGTAATAACCCGCTCGTAAGACCAGTCATGCCACGAAGAGTCGAGATATTCAGTCTGCTCCTTTCCTTTTCACTCAGCTCGTACTGATGCTCGCCGTCTGATTTGTTTCCATAGTGACACAGCGCGCCAATCACGCCAGGGACCACTTGAAAACAGAGGCCAATCTCCACAAATATGACGGGTGAGTGCTTAAGCTAGGTTGCGCTGATTTCAGCCTTTCAGTGCAACTTATTCACCGTGACTTGGAGTGGACTCTCGTCTCTTCATGTTGTAATAAAGCCGCTGAAAGACTCCATCATGAGCGACACGTGAGGCACGGTTTCACGGTGATTCCTTACACATAGTCCTTGACATAACTCTGGCTAAAAAAATCCTCTATTTTGCAATGTTATACCGCATTATGATAATTCTGCAGGGGCAGTAATTTTCAACAACTGTAACTCAAATAGCTTGTTACAAAATGAAAACCGCCAAAGACCGATCCCTGTGGCACTCCATAGAGGCCTTATAGTTTCTTTAAATTACACGAAGTAATATTTATTTTGGATCCACTCCCGCAGCATTCAGAAGGAAAATGATGTGCTTAACACGCTTAATTACAATCAAATGACCAGCGGCATCAAAGCTGCTGTGAATGTGAATTACGGCGGTGAGGAAGTTGCGTCTGAATCCATCGTGTTTTGTCTGCAGCTCAGAGCATTTTGCCTGCATCGCTCACAATGACGGCACAATAAATTCATATCCACAAATAACTTCCTCCGGGCCAGGGATGTGTTTTCAGGTGAAATCGTACATGGTGTTGCTCAGGTCTGTGTGTAAAATGCTGCTGATAGATGAACAAAAAGTGCCTTTTTCGCCTGGTTAGCACCCTGTCATTTTCAGTTTCTACTCAGATATTCAGTCCACCGGAGCAGGGTTAGAGTCCATTATGTTTTTACTCTGCAGTTCATATAATTTATAGATCCATTTCTCCAAGGTTTGGATTTAGACTTAAGAAGCTGTAATGCCTGGTGGCACAGCGTGATATTCTTATTTACTGAGGGGTTTCACAGTCGGACATGCTGCCCCGATGCATTATTGTCAAGCTTTTCTGGCTCTGTTGCTGGTTTTCATATTTATTCCAACAAATGTACCTATAAGGCAACTCATTATGTGGAAACCACAGGCTACTTGTACGTCCGTGGTCTATATTAAACAGTGTATCAGAAAATCCTGCATTGAACTCAGGGGTGATTTCATTTGTCGCTTGCAGGGTGGTGTGTGTAGGAGGGGACGGGATGTTCAGTGAGATCCTCCACGGCTTGGTTACCAGAACCCAAACTGACCACAGCGTGGACCAAAACCAGCCCGATGCTCAACTGGTGCCGTGTTCCCTCCGGATAGGAATCATTCCCGCAGGTGAGAGCCAACATTTTTTTGAGTTCAGCTTTCTTACGACAGATTGATAGGGTTTCGTAGGAACAATTAAATGCATATTATCGGCACATTTGAAATAATTTGAAAAAAAATAAATGAAATTCATGTATATATTGCAATATACTGCAACTAAACTGAAATAACTAATCTTGCTTTTAATTGAATCATTACTTTGTCTCATAAGTCCTTAAACTCATATATTCAGTATGTCAAAATATTACAATATTCCCTTTTAAAAATGCTTAAAATATTCTGTCTACTAACCAAAATGACAAAAACAATTAAGTAGCTTTAAATTTAATGCAAATTACAATTCATTAGCAGATGTACGACTTTTACTTTCTTTAGGCTTTAAAGTTTCTTTTCACATCGACTAAAGTTTCCTAAACAAACTCTTTTGGTGTCTGCCGTTGTTTGGTCTCACGCTTCACTCCAGTAATTCTGTTTTCTTTTCCATTCTGGCTCTTTACGAGCGCCATCAGACCGACAGCATGTGGTCCTGCTTCACATAATGAGGTTTGACACAAGTGTGCTCATTTGGTCTTCCTTTCTTGAATCCCACACTACACAGATGCTCCGCAACTTCATGAAAGTCACTTCAATGTTCAAGTTTAACTGGTCCGCGTTAATTCCGCTCACTTCTGGTGTGATTTCAACCTGTCTGAGTTGTAGAAAACTTTTGCATTTAAGTATTTAAAGTTTTTTTTTTCTTTTAAGCATCAACATTGTCAAACACTTTGCCCACTCATTCGCTACAAACAGTGTTGAATGTATTAGTTACACATCATGTTTTTTTGTTGGATAAAGTAGAATAAATGACCTCGAGAGTCACTTTTTTAGACTTAATGATCAAGACAAATTTGCCTTTAAAGCCTCTTGTCTAAAAGAAAATTAGAGAAATTCTCTCTCTCCAGCAGCAGCCTTTTATAACACAATGTAACGCTTGCCTGACATGTTATAATTTGCCTGAAGGACCTCAACTTTTTTTTCTCCCACTGAAAGTCACTGTTTTTTTTTTTTTCTCTCACTTCGCCTACTCGTATGATATAATCCACTTCAAACCAAGTCTGACAAATCTGCTGTGACTCCAACATAAATGTATATAATGACATTATTGAGCGTTAAATATGTCAGTAGACTCCAGTCATGTACGCCAATGTGCAGCGTTCATGCGAGCTGGATGACGGATTTCAGGAGCGGTTGGAGTTTCACAAAGTACATTACATTAAGAAATGAAAATTGCCAGAGCCGCTCAGCGTGAATCACAATGGTGAACAAGTTTGACTGATCCGAGCGCGCCGACTTACACAGAGGACTCTGTGACAGCAAGGCAGGGGATGCGACCCGCAGGCCCGCTGAGGGTCAATCACTCCCAGTGCCGCAAATGGAAACATGCTGGGCGACATTTTGAAATCACTGTAATTTCCATGCCGATAGAAATACGGCGTGTGAAGAGCAATATGAGGCAATCCTGTACGCAGCTTGACGGCAATAGCAAAAACAGTTTAGACGGTGTTACAGAGCATGATTTTCAGATCTATTCTGAAGATGATTTGTATGAATTAAAGCGTCCGTGAAGTCCTATGCCTAATGCAGACATCTTACACATAGCTGTAGGCACTGAATAATTCTGATCATATACAGTATGAACTTCAAATTACAATTTGCAAAGTGCTTTGACTGACAACACAGTAATGGCAGCAAAAAAAAAAAAACAACAAAGAAAGAAAGAGAAACAATCAAGTGCAAGATAAAAGTCAGACAAGGGTAAAAAAAAAACAGGAGCACAGATGGTGGGGAAATGAAAGAGTGACGACTGAAGCGATAAATGCAAAGAGAAAAACAAAAACAAAAAAAAAATGAAATGAGAGAATGAGAATGAAAGCAATCAAGTGCAACAAAGGGACAGTAAATTAACTTCATGTGAAAGAAAGCTGGGGGTCAGAAGAGGTTTAAAAGCTGATTCTGCAGGCCTTATCTCTTATCTCAGGCGGTTGTCTGAAAGTCAGAGAGCTTTGTTGGCAGAAGCTGCGTCACCTTTAGATCGTGACTTCCAACAGCGAGAACCGCCCCGGCTGACGATCGACGACTGCAATTTGGCTCACGTTAAGTAAACCTGTCAGAAATGTAGGACAAACTCCAAGTTGGGTGGGGCTAAAACTGATAAATACAATCTTAAAATCAATGACTAAAAATAGAACGGGCAGGTGGAGGAAAGTCAGGATGTGACGTGTGTTTTAAGCTCGATTCAAAGTGCTTTTGTCTGCTTTCATTTCAAACTAATCTTTTCTCGGGGAAGTTTTCGTGTATTCACTGATGCACATGAGCAATGGCTTTAATTAAAAACGCTTTTTAAGAGTGGCGACGTCCTCACTTTACCGTGCGTCGATTCATAATGCACCTGTCAGCCTTTATCGCCCTTGATTGTGAAACTGTGTTATTAAAGTGTCCAGTTAGGTGACAAATAATGACAACAGCGACAAAAAATAAAAAAGGCCGACTTCTGCTGCTCTGCACACCAGGCAATTGTAGCAGACACTTGTGTGCTGCCACAGTCTTTGTCATTAACTCAAGGAGAAGAAATTTGAGAACCGATGCTCTTCTCCATGCATGTAATTCTAGGTCAGTCTAATAGGGTCATGCCAGCCAAGTGCGACTTTTGATCTTAATAAAACAATCTACTGGCAGTCCTGGGGACGGTTCACGTCACAAGCGTGCGAAAGTCCCGGAACTCGTGACGAGGTTGAAATCAATCGCCTGGGTTCATTTGCGTCTTATCACCGAGCGATTATGCAATTGCTCACACATTCCCGACACGCCGCTTTGAGCCACTATAGTTCAAAATCAGATCTCAGTTAACTCCGGCTCGGCTTAAGCGGGATGTGTTGACACAATAATAATGATGTTGTTGATTAAAGCTCTGATAGCATGAGGCTCAAGGCTGCCGTTAGAAGATACTGTCACATTTGCAGCCATGAATACATTAATGTGCTGAAAGTTTAGAAAAAAAAACAATCTTTTTGGGGCAGAACTATAAAGCGCCCAGAGTCCATTGTGGTCTCAGAGATAAAGACGATCTGGCTGCCAAAATGATCTTACCGGCGTGACAGTTTTGGGGGAAAACGCAGATAAAAACTGGAGCTTCTCTGCAGAGGATTTTCTTTCTGTCCTCTGAATGTACCAACCGGCTATTGTGGTGGAGCAACTTGAGGGGAATAAAACATTCAGCATCCAAGCGCTGAACATCACTGTGCAGCAGCTACATCCATTCAAAGTCACTTGGCTTTTTTAGCGAGTCGCTTCAGAGGAGTCAAATGGCATATGTCACCATTTCTACGCTCGGCAAAATAGCAGGCGGCGCAGAGGGCTGTCAGGAGCAATTGGAAAGTGTTGGGACGCGATTATGAAGCTGGGAGCGGAGGAAGCAAGCGCCGGCTAAGTGATATTCATAGAAAGGGAGTGAAAGAGAGAGGGAGAGCTCATCTTCATACTCATCTGTGTGTCCGCCGCTGAATGACGGGCCCGATCTCCTCTGTCACGCTCCTGTGAGCCGGCTCAAAACATCACTAGTTAGATTTCTCTCTCTCTCTCTCTCTCTGCCCGTCTTTTATCAGTGGCAGTAGGCCCATATTACCACTTGAAGATCATCAAAGTAGGGCAGATAGGTCTGAAATTACACCATGTGGCGCAGAAAAGAGAGATGGGGCCCTATTACCTCTCAAGTTGAAAGATTTAATGTCAAATTCAACATTTCTCACAAAGCGGGGGGGGGTGGGGGGGGGGTGCCTCTTATCCTTCATTTGTTGGCTGAAGAGAGCTGATGATAGCCCAGCGCCGGGAGCCATCCGATTAGTTAACTTTACGACTCCGACGTCTCCTTGTTTCCGCCTAATAAAATCGCTCCGCTAAATTCCCCTTACTCAGTTGCGACTTTGAGAGTCGCCTGACTCCGCTCATCACCGGCTCCTTTATGACCGGTGTCACTCATGAATCTGAGTTTTTCACACCCGATTAACGTTTTCGTACCGTTACCCGTCTGCTCTATTTGAGATACCTATTGTGTCGCGGAGGCGCATTGCCTTCGAATAAGTGAAGCTACTTGATGTGTTCAGGGGCAGCGTTGAGTCGTCTTGCGTCTTCCTCAGTTTGAACCTTGAATTTTAGCAGCTTGCTTTTGTTTTAATGAACGCTGGCTGTAAAGATTGTTCACACTCGTGGCTTCCCCAGGCGGCGCCCAAAAATCCCCCCCCCCCCCCCCCCCCCCCCCCAAAAGAAAAAAATCACAATTCAAAAGTCTTTGAAGTTCTTTTTTTAGTTATATCTTTTCATGTAAGCACATTTTCAGAACTGAATTTATGAAGAGTTGGGAAAAAAAAGAGTGGGAAAGTCATTTTGACAGCTGCAGAATATTCATAGCAACTTTCCAGATATTTAAAAATGAAACGCCTTAGTGACAGAGAGGATTAGATCGATTTGAAAAGCAGTGATTGCTTCGACAGATTGAAGTTTTTCGGCCTCGAAAAGTATGGCTGCAGTCTTGTAATCATCACATCTGTCTTGATATGTGTATGATTTTAACGAGGTCAGTGTTACTCTTTTGTTTCCTACTTATCAGATTTAACCATTTACATAATCCTTGGCTGGCTTTATGAGCACCACATGTGATTGCTTAACGTACTGTTACCAGCATAAAACGCATTATATCCGTTTTATTTCCTTTTGAATGTTGCTTTATGAAGGAATATCTTATCTCGAGCAGGTTGGAATGTGGATAGATGCGTCATTATACTTTGACACTTGGATTCCAACACGGTTTTACAGCACAAGGTGCCACAGTCCAGCTGATTTGCTCGCGAACTCCTGTATATTTCAGAGTTACTACACTCTTTCATTCTTAAAATTATGCACTTTGTTCCATTAACATCTGCAGAAATTCCCCTGGAGTGTTTGTTTCTGTCAAAAACAAAAACAAAATAGTCCCACTGGGACTTGACAGGCATGTAAAAATGTCAAGCGTCTGATTCACTCCCTGCTCGCAGCGATGGAGGAGGGGGCACGTAAGAGGCATGAATGACAGTTGGTGGAATTGCTTGACAGACTAAATCTGCACTGATGTGTTAAACTAAATCAAATGACGACGGCACTGTGGAACAATTTCACACCTAAAATGAGCAACGCCCAAAAAACTAGTGACATTTGAACTGTAACCCCTTTGCCAAGTTTGCTCTCAAAGTTTTTTAAGTTGTGTTTTTTCTTTGAGTGGAAGTAAAACGTTGACCTTTGTGTTCTTCTCCAACAGGGTCTACTGATTGCATCTGTTTTGCCACTGTGGGAACCAACGACCCGGTTACTTCTGCTTTACACATCGTTGTGGGTGAGTGGGTGTCACTGTAACACTTAAACTGGAAGTGTGTTGTTTATCTTAGCACTGCTTTAGTTTTATTTGGCGTAATCATCATTTGTAACCTCTGTTTGATCGTTGCTGCAGATGGAAATAGCTTGATGATGGTTTGTGGCACGTTGCTGTGATCAAATATGTATTTTTCTGTGACTGTACTCGGTGTCTGTTCACAGGTGATTCTCAGCCAATGGATGTTTGTTCAGTTCACCACAACAACGTCTTCCTCAAATACTCGGTCTCACTGCTGGGCTACGGCTTTTATGGAGACGTACTGGCAGAAAGTGAGAGGAAGCGATGGCTTGGCCCCGCCAGATATGACCTGTCAGGTATGAGAACATGTTTCCGAACCCTCAGCTAAATGTCCTTTAAAGGCTACTGATTCTGACACTTGTTTGTTTTAATGGAAGATAACTTGCAGTGTATCCCTGAGTTTGCTGGTTCCACTCTGGGTCCAGACTTTGGAGGATTAAAAACATAAATCGAACACCCAGCCTCGGGCTTGTGGATTTAGTGCAGGCTTTTCTGGAGGTCTCACTAGACTCACCTGCAAGATTTCTCTTTCCAGTGGGGCCATGCATAAATATTCATAAAACACTTTAAAACAAAGGCGTTTAACCTACGATGCAAGATATGAAATCCGGCTAAATTAAACTGGGGCCAACTGAGCAATGGAAAATCATCCAGAGCCACAATATTTGACGGTTTATCAAAGTATGTGCTGAGTATCCAGAGGTTTATCTGTGGTCAGGGCCATTTCAACATTTCTGATCAAAAGAGCTGTGGGAGCATCTCAGAGCACAGAAGGACTTTTGGTTATTTCACTGAGCGATTGATGACATATTTCCTTCCTTACAGTTACATTTCTAGTGTTAAAAACTTTATCACAATTATGAATACACCCTAGCTTAGGTTACGTTTTACTGGTCCACACTGGAAAATGTCAATATTTAAACAAGTTAGAGATAATATTAAATGTGTTTCACATTCTTTAAAGAGATTTGTGTTTGTTGGTTGGGGAAAAAAAACCCTCTACTTCCACACATCTATCTAGAAGAGCATGCTTTTAATCATGAATTTGCCCAATTCACCAAGAAGTTATGGTTGAATTTGTTCTCCCTTTGATTGTATTTTTATTCAGCGGGCTCTGCTACATTTGTGAAAACAAGCATGCACAAAAGCTCAAAATTGGGTCCATGCATTGTTGATAAAAGGCGCCCCTGGGTGGCGTGGTCCTATTAATTATGCTGATTTTTCCTTCAAACAATTTGCCTTTGAACTGACTCATTGTAGTCGACTGAAGCACAACAAATCAAACTCATTGGCGTGGAGTTCGCGGCTCACCCTGCGCTTTTGTTGCAGGAGTGAAAACCTTTTTGAGCCTCAACTACTATGAAGGCACCGTCTCGTTCCTCCCCGCCGAGGACAACATGGGGAACCCGAGGGACAAACTGCAGTGCCGATCAGGGTAAATACAACCTGTGCTGCCTTTCTGCATTATTTTACAATGTCCCAACTTATCTGATGTACTTCAAAAGTAGCGGTGCACCTGCCAGAGCTTAAATGAGATAGTTTATGCTGTCATGACGCTTTTCTAATTTATTGTGGACTGAAAGCCATTTTATTCTTTTCCAAAACAGCTCTCCACTAAGTGCTTGGGCTTTTCATATGCTGGATGCAGGCATTGTTTGCATCTGTTATGAGGCCTGAAGACCATTATTCTGTTAAAATGATTCCGTATTTTGACGGCACAAAGGAGCCTGTTCAGCCCCAGACGTCTCAGAGCATTTCCCAATAAAAACTGCTAATCTTTGAGTGACTAAACACAAATTCAAATCTGTTCAGGACGGGCTGAATTTATTCCAATCTAATGAATCACTTGCGCTCGTTAGAGTCTTGAATGTCACAGTGGCGCTGATGTTTTAATGACTGTAAAAGAGTGTTGCGCTGATGTTTCAGGTGCCGCGTCTGTCAGCACAAGCAATCAAAGGACAAGCTCGGTGAAATGTCAGAGGAGAAGGAAAAGTCTGCTAAAGGTACGAGTTTGGCTTTATTGCTGGAAATGCGCCAACTTAATCACACAGAAAGGGGATTCCTCATTTGTGCACCTCGTTATCTGCCTGTTTGTCTGGCTTGAAACCATCGCAAGACTTCTGAGATGTCTGAAAAATGCCTATTGTTAAAAAGATTTGCAGTTTGAGAATAAAAGACCGAAAAAAAATACATGGAAATGAGACAGTCCCACACAGTCTGTCTTTTTCCTTGAAGTCTCACACATAAAAGGCAAATTTGCATTTTTCTCTCTCTTTTTTTTTTGTGGGGGAAGATTAAGTACCTGAGGTGGACTGTGTAAATAACGGCGTCATCTTCTCCTTTCTCTGATTTCACTCCATCTCCATTATCTGTTGGGGTTATTTTTCTCCCGCGGCATGGCAAAAACTCTTGATGAGATTCTTGATGAGTTATTGACGGGAAAATATGAACTGATTTTAGTGGCACCGCACAACTCTGCCGCCGTGTCCCGCCGGAGCCCTTTTTGCCTATCGATTTTCCAAATCTCCAGCATCCATCGCCGCGTCTGCTCGATGAGATTACATGTTCCCCGTCGGCAGGGCTGAAGTCCCGCCCGGCCTCGAGTGGGACGCCGCCGCCTCTCATTCTCTCCTGTCTTCTTCTGGCCACGCAAACGCACACTGATGTCCACAGCCCTTTAAACACACGCTGATACAGCAAGCAAAATCCCTACAGGCTGATGAAATACTCTTACACTTGTGAAAACCAAATTACTGGAATCTACTACGTAACGGTGTGGTTTTAGGCCTGATGTTGTCTCGTTCAGTCACAAAGTAAAGTTGCATTCATCTGCTTTTCTTCTACATAAGAATGACGTTTTATTTGTGGAATATATTCTAAGATATATTCAGAAAGTGCTGAAGGGCAATTAAACACCACTTGTTCTGAAGGCTGTAGTTCAGCCAAAGTTGAGTTTGTTTGTTTGTTTTATTGAGATCCCCATTAGCTACTGTTAAAACAGTTGCTATTTTTCCTGGGGTCTAAACTTCATCAGAAATATTTCTGCACCAACACTTAGCAACGCGTCAACAACAGGATGTACAGACAACATTCATACAGACAATACAATAACATAACTATCAACAAAGACAACATTAACAAAAACAAAACAATATCAAAACAGACGAAATAGCTCACCATTAAACAATCATAAATGACCAGTTCCATATGTTATTCCTGAGTGAATAAAAATAGTCTCAATTGTTTACAAAAATAAGTTGTGTACATCTGTGAAATCAAAAACTGCGGCAGACGATTCCAGGCCACCATTGTCCTATAGTGCACGGATCTTTGAATGTGACTGGATCGACAGACAGGTAACAGAAAACGTCCCTCAACTCAGTTGAAGTGATAATTAGAGTTACATGATTTAAGGATTTAGACAGATTAAAAACGATCCAGAGTGGTCGATGAGGAGAGACTGTTGTAGAATCTGACAATGAACACAAGTAAAGAAAGGAAAAAAAAGGTAAAATTTATGTGGAGACAGAAAATAGCCACTGTATTAAAATGACCTGCGCCTAATTTGGCCAGTAAAAACCTGTGAATGTTTCTATCTTCTCCTGCAATTCAGCCGGTTGAGACAGGTGTCCATCACTTTGTGAGGGGTTTGTTTTGTCTTGTCACCTTAGTGCTTTTTGGTCCTTCAGCCTTCGGCTGACTAAACAATACTGCAGTTGTGCACAATTATTGAAAATATAGCCTAACAAAAATGAGCCTTGAAGTATTGATTGGGGGGAAAAAAAACCCTGCTCAAATCTCCATCATGGCAGGAAAATATTACATGTACATCTTTAGTTATGCATGTGTAAATCAAAATCACAAATTTTGATAAACAAAAATGTGATTACACATGGAAAGACCCAAATAGCACAAACGATACTCTCCACAGGCCATCGTAACTTACTGTTATTGAAATGGTCTAATAAAATAGTTTACCTTTGCTTTTGACAGAGTAAATTTAGCTTCCAACAAAGACAAACAGGAGTAACAGGAAAAAGATAAACTGCAATCAACTTCAAAAATCTTTGATAGACTAATATGGGTTCCTTAATGCTAAATTTAAAAAAAAAAAGGTTTTGTAGCAACTGAAAGTCACTAAATATATTCAAGGTAAAATCTATGAGAAGGAAAAATAGTCAGACTCTTTGCAGACGACAACCTGCTCTTTAGACTGTGGCAATAAATTTAGTGTTTACATGTATCATATTCTGGTAACAATAAAAAACTGAAATTGAAATTCAGCTGCCTCAGAACATTTCAATATGCTGACTTTTATATTTTGATTTCTGCAGTTCTTCTCTTTGATTATTAGTGAATTTCAGTGCTTTCGTGAGGAAGTCACTATATTTTTAGACTCTAACAGATACATTTGTCTGTTTGAGGACAACCTTGATTTAAGTCAAGTCTGGTCTCATTGCTTGGGAAATGGGGTGGGGGAATGTTGCATCAGAATAACTGTGCCCCACAAGTGACGTTTGCCCAAGTACGTGTGTGTGTGTTTGTGCTTGTTCTGATCGTTATGTCCAGTGAGAAACCCCAGAAACCACTTTTGGGATTTGAGTTTTATAAGGATTAAGTGGTTTTAGTGTTAACATTACAGTGAAGTTGAGAAGATGGTGAGGGAAGGGTTATTCAGAACGGTAATGATCATGATGTATGTCACTGAACTGGCCCAGCAAAAATAGAGCCACACCTCTCTCTGTATCTGACTAACATGTGTGTGTTTTTTTGTGCACGTGCCTGTGTGTGTCCGTGTACAGGTGCTTGAGCTGCTGATGGTCTCAGTGTGCTTTTATTTGTCCATTTTAATTAGTTCTACTATGTTAAATTGAAGACATCCTGCTTTGGCCTGGCTGACTGGAGCTGCAGGCTCCTATAAAGAGACATGGCATGTGCATGCTGTGCATGTGCATGTGTGTGCGCGTTTGTGTGTGTGAGTCATGACAGATTCTCACTAATCAGGGAGAAATTTGGCTCTGCCAGCACTGATGGGGGGTTTGCCTCACACCAGCGCTGCCGTTTGTTTTGAATTTCCTTTTTATTTATTTTTTTTCTCGTCTCCTCCTCTGGTGAGGGAAATCTCAGACAACTGCTAAATCAATGAGGCTCGACACACTTCCTCTCTTCAAATGAGCTCAGCCACTCCTGAAAAAGCAAATACTCATTTTGAAAATGTTCTAATGCAGAACCTATACGGTCCACTGTAGGACTTGTTTTTTGTCGCTTCTTTTTAAATATTTTTCCGCTTTAGCTTTAATCACTGCTTTCCAATTAGAGTATGTTGTTTTTATGTAGCCTCAGCGGGCTTGTTATCATTGGTTCGCGTTATCACCTCTGTAAGTTTGTTTTGTGAAATGAGGGGGAAAGGTAATGAATCGTTTTGCTTTTCGAGATCACATAATTTTCCCTCTGAGGTGCTCATAAAACAGTCAGATGCTAATTTGGACGTCTGTGATCACTTTTTGCAGCTCATTCCACTGACTATCACCCTGGTGACAGGCACCGGCGGTCCCGTGGGTGATAGCACCGCGTCTTTGATACGCCATCTCACAAGTAAACAGTCGCTAATCTCAGAGGAACAGAGCGGTGATTTGTGAAGTGCATCCATCGCGTCTGTCATTTGAGATTAGCGGGCTGTGTGCGAACGAGCTCACTTCGGGTTAACCCAATCACGCTTCTCTGCATCAAACTCCCCGTTTCGGAGATCTCCTGAACCCTTCCCTTAGCCGAACTTAATTGTCTTTTAAAGCAGAAGACGTTCGGTTTCAGTGCGTTACTGTCAGCAGGAAAGTTTCTATCTTGGCTCAATCATCAGGGTAAAGCTGCGCTGAGAATTTCTGCCAAGACATCTGGATCTTAATGGACTCTCATCAGCATCGCTGCTGTTGTGTGACAAGCTTGGAACTTAACCCCAGGACTCATAAAGCACTTGCAAAATGCCAGGATCATTGTAAAACCACATTTCTGATGCGCCACACAGATTACGTGTTTCAGCAAAACCTGGGTACTTCTGCACTTGCCAAATACGCAGGAGGAAAGCAATCAGCATTTTTGCACCTCTCTCTTATATCACTTGTACAAGTAAATAACTTAAAGCTGCCAGAACGCCACCGACAAAAATCAAATGTGGCACATTTGCGATTGTGGCAGAGCTGCTGTTGATTACAGCAGCTCAAGCCAGTTACAGTAAATTATGTTCACAGCCGTGAAAGGTTTGTTCAGGTAAAAGTCTCAAAGTCAAATAAAGGAGTTTTGATGTTGCAGAAAGAGAGAAAGTGTGGGGGAGGAGAAAGAGGCCTGAAAGAATCTACCTTGAACCACTTGCTGAAAGGTCATGAATGAGGCTTTTTTTTTTTTTTCAGCTCCTTTACACTTATCAATCCACCGTCTTTGTGCATAAATGTGACAAGTTTCACTTTATTTATACTGTACCTAACTCCAAGTGAATTCAGGTTTTGAAGCACGCACAATACCAACAACCCTGAAGTGGATTCAGGTGTGCAGTGGATAACACTACAGCAGAAATCTGGCAACCAAATGACAATTAGCAGAGATAATGTCAAGTGAAGGGTTTCCTAAGGTTGGAAATTACAGATTCTAACCTCAAGCAGCCATTAAGTCGAGAGCTGAGATTTCAGCTAATTGTTACAAACCGAGCCTTTGAGTCCTCTGCTAACTTGCAGATGAGTAAACCATAGAGATAGATAAGAGTCGAATATTGGAAATAATCTGGCAACAGAGTATAAGTCACAGGACGGCATGATCTTATATACAATGAAACTGTACTGCAAATAGTCCTGAAAACCATCTTCACGACCAAAGTCTAACATTTGTTTGATTTTGCTCCTTTTGTCAAGCAGACATTGACAGACCGGTTATAAAAGCAGTTCTTCTCTTAACATTGACAAAGGTGTTCTGCCCACAGCCGTGGAACCTAAAGAACTGTGGTCTAATATCTCCTAATTACTGAAATGTCATGTGTGCGCCTCGCCGAGTCCTCCCGACTAACCTGCAGGCGTACCCGACCCGTGCTGCTGTGTTTCAGACGGCTGGAATGAAATCTACGGGAAGTTCATCGCCATTAATTCAGCCAGCATGAGCTGCGCGTGTCCTCGGAGTCCAAAAGGCCTGTCGCCGTCCGCCCACCTCGCCGACGGCACCACGGACCTGATCCTGGTCCGAAAGTGTTCACGTCTGGACTTCTTCAGACACCTCCTTCGACACACCAACAAAGCAGCTGACCAGGTAGGAGCTTTATACTAAGTTACAAAGACTGTTGCAATACGTTTGCCCCGAGTTTTGCTTTTCAAATTATTGCTAAACAGTCCATGAATTGGATCCAGAAAAGTCAGAATATGCAGCATGTAACACACCTCCAAGAGACAGAGTGCTCTTTCCCATCAATCACTTTTGCGGCAGAATCCAGCATTCAACTTCACGACTTTCTCAACCTGTGTACAGATTAATGGACAGTGTGTTCAGGCGAACAAGCGAGCAGAAGGCAGAATTTGCCCACTTGCTGTGCTAGCACCTCCTTTTTGCTGACGCTGCTCAATTTCCCAACTCTGGTTCACTTTAGTTCAAATGCCTTAGCCCTTGTGCCTTCCCACGTATCATAAATAACCTCCACCCTGGTCCAGGGAGGCCACGGTAATCGCTGCATCAGGGATATGCTGTATGGGAGAACAGGCTGATACCAGACTAATGCCCTCACAGGAAAGCACAAGTATTACCAAGGGAAGTCTGGTGATTAGTAATTATTACCTCAGGAAGGACCTCGGGAAGTTTACCCCATTTAAAAGGATCTTGCAAGTAATTTCATCTACAGGAGATGCCTGGGTGAAAGAGTGGAATTGCAAAGCTGTGTTTTTAGACAACACTCACATCCTGAGGTCAAGTTTTAACTCCAATATCTCCCTCTTAAACTCTGCAGCCAATATTTTAGTCACAAGCCCCGAATATTGCTGTAACTCCGTGTTAGATTGGTTTCGGATAATGTATATTTGCAGAAACAGAAAAGGGGAGCAGCTCAATTGAAAGGATATTAGAAGGAATATATTTGAAAGAATGCTGCTGTAGCAGTAAAAACTCGGCAAACCGAGGAAAGATTCTGCAACTCCGTGTGACGCGAAGCATGTCCATGGATTTCTGCAGTTCCAATTAAAGACGCTACCACCCGGAAGAGTAAATGAAATGTGCACAGGCCAAATCTAATTACAAACTTTTTTTGTGGCGATGCTAATGCGTGGAGGTCGAAAATTACTTTGACAGCTTGTGGATTTCCTCTGCAACCCAATGCTGAGAGGTGAAAGCAAGGTTGTGTTTATCCAGAGAGGAATTATGAATCCGTGACGGGATCTCGTTTGCCTCATGTAGAAGAGATCACCAGTTCTGGTCGTGGGGACTACTGTAGTGAGTTTGCATGTTCTTCTTTTGCAAAAGTTTTAGATGTATTGAAAAGCTTCTATCAATGGGACAGCAAGTCATTTAATTTTGGTAATCTTTTCACTTGTGTTTTAGTGCCGCCAACAGGTTTTTCTGAAATGTCGCAACAGCTGGTTGACAGCTTGCCATAAAATCTAGTTAAGAAAAAAAAAAATCACATTACTGGAAAAAATTAAGTTAAAAAAAAACAGATGATGACTAATGATTGCAGGGTCCACAGTCTGGTGATTTAGCAATGAAAAGTCCAAAAGTGCTCCAACTCGAGCTGCCGCCACTGCTTCACTTGCACCGCAGAAAGGTAGACAAGTAGTCAAACGCATCGGACGGGAGGGACTTTGCATCAGAGTTCGGTTAATATCAGCATCACTGTCCAGCCAAGCGGAGAGAAACAAGGAGTGAGAAGCCACTAAGCGTATTCATGGCCTTGTCAGAAAGCCTTTTAGGCAGACCGTCCGGCATGAATGCAAAGCGGCTGCGAGTCATAAAGCGGGTCTGATGTGAAATAAATGGCTGTCACTCCGCTTTCAGGATGAGAAAGGACGAGAAAGCCGAGAGAGGGTGAGGAAAGAAAAATGAAGAGAAGACGAGAGGAGAGAATAGCAAGAAAGTGGCACCCCGTGAAGTTGAAGAAAATAGTGCGCCGGACCTCTCCGCGACACCGAGGGAGATGAAAGGGGATTTTGACAAAATAATTTCTTTTCATCTCCCTTTCTTCCCCCCTTCACTTGTTCCATGTTCATACAGTTTTTATGCACCTCTGTGATCTGACCTCTTTCTCGCTCCTTCCCCCTCTTCTCCTTTTGCAGCCACTCCTGCTTGTTGTTTTGTAAACGCGAGAAGCGAGGAGAGCCCAATGCAGTTTGATTTTCATTAAAATATCAGCAGGACTCCAGAAAAATCCCAAGTTCAAGGAATTAACTTTTTACCTTCCTCCACAGGTGCCTTGCAAAAAAAATAGCAAATAAATAAAAATCATGGAGGCTTCTTTGATTTCTTTAAAATCAAATGCTTTATTCCTTTTGAAATACTTATTAATTCAACCCAACCACGATGCCTGATGCAGGTTTGTAGTGGACCCTAAGAGGAAGCTCAAAATGTAATAAGCTTGCTGTTGCATTTACAATTTAGATCCTTCTTGAAATGTATATGCAACACAAAAAAAAAAAAAAACAAATTATATTTCTATATCAACAGTACGTAATTCCTTGTAACCCTCTGGATGAAAGCACCCTTGTGGAAAACGAAGAGTGGGGTAGCTCTAAACGCATCTACCTTTAAAGAGTAATTTCTTCCTAAAGTTAATTTGGTCCTGTGCTTCATCGTTTCAAATAAAACCCCTGAAGTGATTCGGCAGTGGAGGATCTCAACCTCTGCGCCATCTGTGGGAACATCTGCTCCTTCATTCATCCATCCATCCATCTATCCATCCGTGCACCCCACCTCCCCCCCTCCTCCTCCTACTCTTCCTCTTTCATCTTTATCTCATCCATCTCTGCCTTTCTTCCCCAGTTTGACCACTCATTCGTGGAGGTCCATCGGGTGAGGAAATTTCATTTTCAGCCGACCTTCCAGGAGCTGGTTTCTCCAGAAAACCAGAGCGACCCCCCGGGGGAGACGGAGCTCGGCCCCATACACCCCCCCCAAACGACGTACTACAGCACGGCCCGCAGCAGCTGGAACTGCGACGGGGAGATCCTGCACCACGCTGCCATCCAAGTCAAGTAAGGACAATATAGCACCAACACTGTTCCTTCAGATCCTGAATTCCAGGTCTAAATGTTTTCAAATGCTAGTATGAGGTGAAATATTAACATGGATGCAATCTGGTATTTTCATGAAAACATGAAAGTTAAACCTCAAACTGAAAGCTGATGAACAAAAGATTTCTGTTTTTCATCAGCAGAGATGAATGTCTTGCCCGTAAGTATTGCTCTTTAACTGCAGCGTTGATTTTGCTCGCTGGGAAAAAAAAAAAAAAATTGAATGGTTCAAACTATTTTTTTCCGCCCGTTTCATGAAGCTTTCAACTAAAAATGAGTGCGTGGAGTTTTGGTGGTGATGAGGACGGCCTGGATCACTCACAGCGTATATTCGGGCTGGCAAATGGCTTCGAATGAGAGCACATAATACTGCAGGAACGCTGTAATGAAAGGAGCATTGGAACACTTGCAGGGTTCACACCAACTGCATCCCTACAGTCAGAAAAAGTCTTCTCCTTTTGGATATCGGGTTGTAATTTTAGCTTGAATTGCCCCAAATGATACTGAGTATAATGTCATAAAGGCAAAACGTAAAACCAAATCATGTTTTGTATGCCCGACAGCTCTTCATTCACAGCACAGTGAAGCAAGACTCTCTCAGCTTTAACTTTAGTCACCACTTTGGGTTCCACTGAAATATCTCAAGGACTACTGAGTCAGAAAATTTGTTGCAGATGTTCACGGTCTATTTAGGATAAAACCTACTGTCCACTAAAACTGCAGTCCACTAAAGCAAGCCAACCTGTCAAGTGGCAAAAACAGGAACTTTGAATTTTCCGGACTGTGTATCAGGTGCATCTGTAAAAAAAACGTATGTGCATTGTGCGCAGCTGGAAGCTTGATCTGTGACTTTAAGGCTGTGACAGGCCTACTGTGCCATTTCACAGGAAAAGCTCACTGATTATAAAATGACTCGACAAAAGGAGCACTGGAGGTGACAGACGGTGAAGTTCAAGAAGCAACCAGTCAGTTTTTCATGCACAAAAAAAAAAAAAAAGGAATTTCAGCAAGTTTCTTACCAAATTTTGACATTCTCTCCTGACAGCCTTGAAATTAATATTAGCGTTTTCAATACACTGACACCTTCAGTTCTGGATTAATTACCTTGAAATTCTGTCTGGTTATTCATGCATCCCGAATAATTTATCCCTGCGACTTTATAAGTCACGTATCGTCCCAAGGTCAAGAAAACACAATTTGTTAGCAGGAAACGCATGACGACAATTTTAATGACCAAACAACAACATGCAGGCGTTTGAAATCTGTAAGCAGTAAAAGGATCAGCATATAAATTGTCGCTGTAAAGTAAAAGTTGTAGTTATGTTTAGTTTCAGCTGCTAATGGAGAAGCTCTGCCTGCCGTGTCCAGACAGAAACAAGGGCAGCGGTGTCATTAGATCTGCAAGTGTCCAACACTTTCTGGTCAGGAGAGACTTTCACTGCTCCCCCGCTGTTCAATCTTGGCAACTCGGTGGAATTAGCCCCCTCTCATTATTCTGGCCCTGTCCACACTCCAGCTCTCCCCGCTATCAGATCTCTATACAGCCCATGTGGCACTGCTTGACGCATCATTTATTTCATGCTCCATTGTACTTTGCCAATGATGCATGGCGCTGTAATGTTGCTAATTTAACGGCCCTCCCCATGTTAAAAGGCTACCCCCCTTTAATTAAAGCAGAAGTCCATTCTTTTATTGCCTCTTCCTCGCCGCTAATCGTTCTCGGAGTGAGCCAGCCAGCGTGCCGCTCGGATAATTAATGGTAATAGCCCGGGCGAAACGGGGAAGAAAGTGAGAGGGGGAGAGTGAGAGGTTAGAACTATACCTCTGGAAAAAGTGAAACTCAAGATGCCGATTGATTAAAACAATTCCAAACACGCTGAGCTCCACTTTTTTTTTTTCCTGGTTTCAGCATTGTTGGCGTTTTTGGCCTAATGAAAGAAAAGCGGTCGGAAATTTACCTGCAGCTGAAGAGTAAACAACAGGTGTTCTCACAAAGTACAGGTGTCATTTAGCGGGAAAAAGGCGTGCGCACTAATTGAAGCCATACATCATACTGAAGCATAACAGTCATCTCACATATTTTATTGCTCGTCTTTGCGTTCTTATACTTCATCCAGCTGTATCCAGACATCTGCTGTCGGCTGTTCTTTAAGGTCCCGCTACTGTAGACACAACAGAGAGCCGCACTTTCAGGTTATCGGTCCGGCCCGCGCATCGGGTTACTGTTCCATCGCTTTTACATCTGCCACATGGACAGTGAAGTCTCACTGAAACGAGCATGGCCATTAAGTTGATGGTTTGTTATTCAGGCTAAATGATGCATTTTGTGTGTGTGTGTTCTCTCTGCAGTGTCCAGTGCCAGTTGATCAAGCTGTTTGCCCGTGGAATTGAGGAGCAGCAGCAGCAGCATGTGTTTGAGGAACCTTGTACAGTTTTGGACCTGAAACCGAGCACACTATAGCCACCGCTCTGAGAGCTGGACAAAATATATATCGCTGCTAAAAAAAACAAAAAACAAAACAACAACAAATGTACATTTGCACTCTGAAGTTTTGTTTTTCTTCTATCTGGGAATACTGGTTCGAACCCCAAACGACCTCAACGCTTGCAGACAGCCCTATCTTTGCACAGAAAGTGATGGGATGTTATTTAAGTGTGATTAACAGATTTAAAATGAAAACATAAATACTGCTTTCATGAAGAATAAAATTCGATCTAAATCAACTTAATATAATATGTTAAAGTAGCTGAAAGCCATAAAATCCAGCTTGCTTCACTCTGTTTGGAGCAAAATTGCCTCATGGTGCTTGAAGTAAACCGAGATATGATATGCTGGAGCTACCGTGGCTGTATTAACATCCAATTTCAGGGGGAAATAAAGACGTCTGAGCTCTGGAGGAACTTTAGAAAACCGTAGGTTAACACACGCGAGATGAAGCTGAGCCGGACGGTTTTTCATGCCGCCATGAAGGAGAATGTAAATGGGATTTCTCCCGACATGGCGCTGCGAGGAAGCCCGGAAGATACAGCTTCCTGCGAAGGAAAGAAAATTCCCCGTGAAGCACACTATAAAGTCTTAAAGTACCAGGGACACCAATAAAATAAACACATGCAATCGAAGCTTCCTTTTTTTTTTTTTTTTTTTGGGTGGAAATAAAATGATTTCATCAGTGACCCAGGTGAAAGCAGATACGAGCCAGGGGCGCTAATGAAAAGAGCGGAATACCCTGCTAATACAGTAACAGGACCCCGGTGGCTGCTGGGTGATAAGGCAAAGTGGTTGCTAAGTGATTTGGTGTGTCTCAGCTCTGCTGCGCTGCACCTGTGGCTCCCAGCTCCGCTCCGCTCGGGCTAAAACACCACAGTTAGTTTAATCATCACTTGGGATTAGCTATAATTATGCGTCGTTAATCTTATTAGGGATAATCTATTGTGATGCGCCTAAATTAGCCTTATTTAGCTCTTTTGAGTTGTAGGTCAAGCGGGTCTTGATGTCAAAGAAACAAGGTCACGGAAGAGGGTGCTCGGCTCCTTTTTATTCTCGCTCCCGGCGTTTATTTTTAAACTTCTCCTGCAGAGACGAAAATATATTAAGCCGCATTCGTGGTAATAATACGTTAGGGTCAGTTTGGGTTTTCCACGTTCCCTTCAGGGAGGCGCAATCAGCACAGGAAGTGTGTGAAGGTGCCAATGTGATGAGTTAGCTCTCTCACAATTAGCCTCATGACTGCCATTTTGCAGATGCTCTCTCACCACAGCCAAGACACTGCTCATACACACACTAAAACACACACACACACACACACACACACACACACACACACACACACACACACACTCATGTGTGTGTCCAGCATTACTTGTGGGGTCTATAGCCTTAAACACCACAGCTGGGTGCCTTACATTAACCTTTTTGTAATCTGAGCCCTTTAAATAACTCAATCTTTAAAAAAAAAAAAAAGAAAAAAAATGCAAACTATTGCCGGATCTCACATTTTGCTTCCCACATGGTGAGCATTACCTTAAAAAATACGATCTGAAGTTCGAGACCCAATAAAGACCGTAAAACAAGAACACACACACACACACACACACACACACACACACACACACACACACACACACACACACACACAGACAGTGACTTTGATGCCTTCTCATTATCATGATCTCCTCGCCCCTCATGCTAATCCCAGCTATTACAATGGAAAGCCAAACACTTAACAGTAAGCATAAGCCTGACACACACACACACACACACACACACACACACACACACACACACACACACACACACACACTCTTTGATGCTGTGTGTGGAGGTTTATCGTGATCTCCTCGTGTAATCTTAACCATTACCAATAAATACCTCACAAAATGAATAAATGAATTCCCTTTTTTCGTTTTCTGCAGACTGACTCTAAACTCAGATGAACCTTTCCTGACTACCTAAATGAACCTGACTCTCGGGCCTCGTTGTGAATCACGTCCACGTGGGTCACTGTGCAAACAGATGGACATCCCCACAAGCATAGAAAAACACAAACACACACACACAAAGGTTTTTATGATACTCCACATCAGGTTATTCCTTGGAAATTTCCAGATGGATTAAATTGGATTGCAGAAGCAGATTATATTAAGCGCAGGCCACACACTGAGCATTGAAAAAGAAACAGACTTTTTAAAATGTTTTTTACAAAATCCCAAATTTACTTCAGCAGTGAACTTGAAGCAAAATAAGTTGGATTCCTCTTTCCCAATATGGATTTTATTTAATCTCACTAAACACATCATATTTTGTAAACACTGTACAAAAAGGAGATGTGATGTAAACAGCTGGTTTGTTGAATGAAAACCCTCAATAAAGTTCTTTAGAACTGTTGATGTTTCATTCCCTCTTTTTTTTTTTCTTTTTTTTTTTCTTCACACACTCCCACACAGGCACAGAAAGGTCAGCGCTCCTCTGCTCCGGCTTTTCTACACCTCACTCTTTGACTCCTTCTCTGTCTCCCCGTATGAGTGGAATTTAATAGGGAGCTCTGATGTGAGCGAGATGTTTCATTAAAGAACATCAGACATCAAAAGGGTCTCTGCTGAGATGGAGTGGTATTTCAAGCTGAGCTCATTCTGCACACAGTCTGGATCTTGTTTTTATATATATATATATATATATATATATATATATATATATATATATATATATATATATATATATATGTATATATACCAGCGATAGAATGGAGGAGCATGGGAGTCTCAGTTTGCCATTCAATTAAACATTTTCAAAACAGATTAACCATATCGAATTTACACAAACCAACAAGTTAGAGACACTTAAGATGTTTGCTACTACTGACTGAGGCCAACTTAATAACACTGGATTATCGAACTGTTCAACCTTAAATTTTGAGTTTACAAATCCCAGTAGCTACGATATATATTTTACCGTAACCTTTAAAACAGTGATAGAGGTTTTAAAGGCAATTCCCAGACAGTGACACAGTTACAGATTTTTCATAGATATTTGACAATAATGAGCATTTTTAAGATTCTTGCTTCAAATTTCTTCCAATAACATCAACACCGGGACCACTGCATTTGAGGATCTGCACAGTGCAAAAGCAATAAATACATTTGTACGCTCATTTACAGATGATTGATTATTTAAATGCAACATTTACCTCTCTCTAGCAGACTGAAGACTGAACAGGTGATTCATATTTTGACACAGACTGAAGGGTCGGTGAGCTGTGACATGTGGACATTATCCCAGTTTTAATCACTATATTAGTCTAAAATGGTCCTAATTAGCACGACCATCTATCTGCTGCACTGCTTTTTATCCAGCGTGGGGTCGCAGTGTGCTGGAGCTGATCCAGGTGAGTGAAGGGAGGGACACCCTGGACTAATGGGTCCTTCACCAGCCCGCCCTTTACAGATTATTATAGAAATGTGAATAGAAAATAAAATGGCTCGATACATATAAATATACTTTGACTGAAGAAGCAGCGTCTGCTGAGCAAATTTCTGGTTTTACTCTAGTTTGACACCATTCCTGGGTTTGTTAAGTTAAAACAAAATGATTTAAAAACATGGGTTTGTAGCTTTTTTCCCCCAATTTACACTCAGCCCCCGTGGCGGTTTGTTAGTGCCCCAGCGGGGGGGGGGGGGGGGGTCTGAGAGCCACCTCTGAAAAACAGGGGATTATGGGAGCGCTGCCACTCCGGACGCCGATTTTTTTTTAATAAAACATGATTTTGAAATCTTTTGATCTTTCAGATTGAATTTGCAGAGCGTTTAATATTTCAGTGTTCGGCGTGCGTGTGTGTGTGTGTGTGTGTGTATGTGTGTGTGTGCGAGATCACACCTGAATCGTGGCTGATTTTGTGCGAAGTGAGTGAAGCGTTGCGTCCCTGCGGTGGCGAAACAAAACAAAGGTCATCGGCGTCGCCTTTTGAAGATCCCTCCCTGCTTCTCCCCCAAAAACGCCACCGCAAGTCGTACATTACTCTAATGTAAACGCTCGCAGGGCACAAAAAGACAGGAGGGATTTTCCAGCTTGTCTTTTTCCGCAGAGGCGACCAAATTGTTTTCCCTCCTCCCGTCTCCCTCCCTCTCATTTTCCTGCTTTGCTACTTCCTTATTGATTTATTCTCCATCTGCTTGTCTGCGGCCCACTGCGAGCCACTATCTCATTCCCACATCCCACCTGAGACACAAGGTGAGACAAAACAGCGGCAAAAACCCCCTCTGCCACACACACACACACACACACACACACACACAAACACAGACACACACACGCACACTTGAAAGAGTGCCGGCTGTCCTCAATTCAGCTCTGTTTGACCACAGAAAAGGTCCCGAACCCCTCCCGCGGGTGCTGCAGCATCCCCTGGATGCTCTCATTCACACCCTGTCCCCGTCTCACCTTCACACACACACACACACACACACACACACACACACACCTCCTATTTCTACACCGCCACACTCAAACCAGCATGTCTGCCTTTTGTCCCTCACAGGAAGATTCACACTCCAGTCAGTCGCACAAAATATCACAACAGAACACTTTTTTTTTTTTCCCCAACCAGTCACAGTCATATTTGTTTTTCCAGCCATTCAGGGACCGATCGAGACGTGTAGCAACCAATAATGTAAAACTGGCAAATGATTTCAGACTTAAACAGTAAAGTAAAGCCAATAACATAACTTGCAAATAGTGTCATGAAACGTATGAACCAAGCCGTATGTGTAATGACTCATAATCACATTTTTTTGAGTTATAAATAGTATGATGAAACATATAAGTCAATATTGATCATATAAAAACATTACAACATGCTAGAACTGCAGCCAGTTATGTAATAATAGATAAAGAGAAGTGCATTTCATTCAAACCAAGTATTTTTCTTGCAGTATTTCCGCAGCTTGCTTCTAAAAAATAGGTTTAATGTGGAATTGTGGTCACATTTGAGGACACATTATGCAGCACTCTCAATTATAGATGTAAAACATCACATTATTCGCAGAGTCACCATATTATTGGCTGGGTTATTGAAAATACTCAGTTGTTTTGGCCATTAATATATGTGTAATTTTTCTATTTCCATTTCTATTATGTTTTTTCTGTGTCTGTCTTGTTTTCCATGCAACACAAACAGTGGAAACGCCGCGCTCCGAAAGCGGAGAGAGGTCAAGAAAAGGTGGAAGCAGCTCTACCCCGGCCCGACGCGGCGCGACACTCGTAATTACAGCCACCAAAAACCACAGCTTTGTCACAGCGGGGCCAGATAACAAGGGCCAAACACACGGAGGAATATTTGTTCAGGACCGAGGAGGAGGAAGTTGACGGCAGCGTGGGGGATAAACAGGATGGACGGCAGAGAGAGCAGATATCAGGAGCTGTGGTTAAAAACAACAGCAGCACTGTTGCACACTTCTCCCCGTATTGATCGCGACGGGGCTCCTTGTGAGAAATTTAGATCAATGAGGCCATAAAAGTCCATCTTCTCAGTCAGGAGCCATCGCCCACCTCTTATCTCCCGCTCCGTCCCTCACATACTCGCCTTTCTCTCTCTCTCTCTGCTCGGATTTCCAATCTGACGCACAGTTTAAAGCCAAAAGAAGCTTTTATTCCTTTAAGAGAAACAAAGCTAAGTTCTATTATTTCATAAAGTTCATGCTTGCGTTTGGATGAGTGTGCTGCAATGTCACCATTTCTTTTTTTTTTTCTGCTTTAAATACAGCATCTCTTTAAGCATCGCCTTTGTTGCAAATCAATTAATGGGCAGTTAGTGCGATCATGCAATATGCTTCAGAGAAAACACTAATCATGTGAGAGACACGGTATAAACAAACACCAGCGTATAAATGCTGAATGAGCCGCGCACGCCGAGGAATTCTTCAGGCATGGAGTGAGACCTCAAGATGATCCATATTCCCAATCAATGCCAATAAAACAGTGACCAATGACACGATACAGCAAACCCAAAGATACTACAACAGCGCCATGTTTTATGTTGCATCTTTAAGCATGAAAAAGTATCGGGGACATATTTAATCCCGAAACTGACATGATTCCACATTATAGGAATAAATCCTGTAAGATCAATGAATAGCATTAAGAAATTCACAGTTTTATGAAATGTGGGGATTACGTTTCAGTGTCAGTTGCACGAAACGGATCAGTTATAAGCTTAAATTAATACTTAGCGTTGCTGTGTTTTGAATAATTTGTGTTTTCCCTCGACTCGTTCGCCGACACTGGATTCCTCCTCTTAAACCGGCTCTTTTTTTCCCGTCGCAGGTGAATCAGGTTACATAAACGATTGGTCATTTTCAGAAAATGTGTTTTCAAACAACGCGGAGAGTAATGAAGTGGAAATCTTCCCGCTGGTTAAACAGATGTGACCGGCGGCCCGCTGCGTTCGGCCTGGACTCGGGTGTTATTAAGCGCTGATCAGTGATTCATCAGGACCACGTTCTGTCTGTGCACTTTCAGGGAGCAGTTTAAGGAAAAAAAAAAAAAAAAAAACAGCCCAGAAGTGAAGTCAGTCTTTCACTACACCTAAAAACGATTTCTCCTCATTATGGTAATTTTGAGCAAAAAGCCAGCACTCGAAGTGAGAGGCCCTTGAATCAGCATTAATCCAGCAATTAGCGGGGCTGCGCACCCGGCATCTACTTAATCTTGCAAATTGTAATAATCGTCCCAGAGTAATTCTGTAATGTGTAATTTTTGCCACAATGCATCGGGTTCTGCGGAGGTTTATCCTATTGTGCACTGAGGGGAGGGGAGGGGTGCTTTAATTTCTGCCTGCGGAGCCAGGATGGGAGTTTTAACTCCGCTTTGCAGAGAAATGCACGCCGCTGCCGTTATCGCTGCACCGCGCTGCAAACCAGGGTAATGTTGCCTTGGTGTGCTGTTGGTCAGTTTGCCTGAACGAAGCCAACATGTTGACTTAGGAGAAGATGGAAAATCCAAACAGCGATGGGCTGCAGGGATCGCTGCGAGGGCTACAAAAGTTCATCGTTATTATGATAAAGCACTTCCTACAACGAGGATATAAGAGTGAATTTAAATAATTAGTGGCATGAATATCTTTTACATTTTTTTTTAAATAGTTTTAAATGTCACTGCTGTGTCTGATAAACCATTGCTGGCTCTCTTCATCTTTGTGTCATGGTATTTTTTTATTGGTGTCTCATGTTTTCATGCTAGTTTTTTTACACTTTGCACTGCTTCCTCTCAGCCCATTGTTTTTTTTCTTCACCTCCTCCTCTTCCTCTTCCGGCTCCAGAATGAGTTCCTCTCCTCTTCTTGTTATTCTCCTCAATCTTGCCTTGTTCCTTCTCCTCACACAGCTTTTGATCTTGTTTTTCTCTGGATTTTGGTTTTGAAACATGCATCCTCACCCTGTGTTGTTCTTGTGGGTCAAACCCTCAGAGACTTTTGAGACCATACTTCAACTCAAAGGGGGGGAAAAAAGGAAAAGGAAACGACTGGTCTTTCTCAGATCATTCCTGGTTTTGTGTTTTCTTGCTTCGGCTCCTTCGCTGGAGGACAGAGGTCTGGTAGTTCTGTAGTATCTCCTGCTTGTTATTATTTCACTGATGCAGTCGGTTTTCTGGCTGAGAATGGAAGTTCCTGCTCAGAAACACCAGGAACTTTTACCGACTTTAAATATTGATAGAGTTACAGCCTTTGAAACCGGTTAATCCCACTACTGACCAAATTAATCCATCTTCTATCTCATCGGGTTTAATTTACAGCCGTGGGCGGGGCTGAAGCCGATCCCAGATCACCACGGACCAATAGGGAGATCCCACCTGGACAAGTGGAGCCACCGTTTCATCCGATCGTCATAATAACTGACAGGCAGAAGCTTCAGAGTTCGGTTAAGTCGTCAAGGAAGCTTTCTGTGCCGGGCGACGAAACGCGGCGTGGCCGGAGTCCGTCCTGCCGGATCCACAGCGACGCTCCGGCCTCTGCCAGCGGGCCGCCGCACGCCGCTCTGTAGCGACAAGTCATTACCTCAGCTGGCGCTCTGTTAGCAAACAGGGAATCCGCTGCCGGAGCAATCTACTCATTACTTGCTAATCACTTGAATAGGAGGACCTGTTTGTGCAGACACACATAAAAGTGAGCACAAACACATCCAGCGCACATGCCGGACTCCACGATTTTTTTTTTTCCTCTTTTTTTTTTTTCCTGCTAAGCGCAGACGTTATTGCGTTCCTAATGGTGCTTGAAGTAATTACACCCTGTAATGTTGCTCGCCGTCTAGTCCTCTCCAGCGAAGCCTCAGCGTGGCAGCTCAGAAGTACCCTGCACAATCCACCATTCTCTCCTAAATGACTCCATTAGCCAGAAGGCATCTGCAATCGCCGCTTTCTTGAGGAATATGAGGCATGCCTCAGCACCGGCCTAACCGACTGCAGACGCGGGCTGGCTGGTCACCGGGAGGAGGCGCACAAACAAATTATTTGTCACAGCCATCATTAGACGCTTGAGAAACATTACGGAACAATAAGGAACGTTTTAAGTTTGAAAAAAAAAAATGCATGACACAAGAAAATGAGGGAGTAAACATTTGGATGCATTTTGAGAGATTCATGCACTGATGCAACCTTCTGCAATCTTTCTCTGATGATTTGCACTTTTGACCAAAAGAAAAGCAAGAACACTTCTTTTTTTTTTTTTAAACAGTGAAGCTGTTCTTCGGATATATTTTGCTTCAACATTATATGAAAAAAGTATGAACTTGTGGAAAACAATGTTTAAAAAAAATCTGACAACCATCACTACTAAAATTTCAGCTCATCAGACTAAACATTAGGTTTTTGGTTTTTTTTTTACTGCAGACTAAAAGCTATTGGACTATAAGGAACTTAAAACATCAGAGGCATAATAAATACACAAAATATCTGGAGGCAAATACTCAGCATCAACGCCCATTCTGCTGGCAGCCGTGCATATTTTGCAGCTTAAATGTGTTCATGAGAGCCCGCTGTTCCAAAACGCGGCGGCTCAATGCCATCTAGTGATGTTAATGCTGTTTTCTTTTTAACTGATGGGACACCGTTGGCTATAAATACACAGCGCTGAAGTACGAAACCCAATCTCCTGCATCTCACACAAGGGCGCCGCCGCAACAGGTGTAAAGTCACGGTTTGTGTTCTCCGCGGAAAATGTGTTACACTTTTCACACATCTGAATGGAGGTTTAGGACCGTTATGAAGATGTTATCATTCATCACATCTCGCAGCTCACAAGATTAGTTATCAGCAGCTTCATCACCAAACTTTAGACTAACTCTCACGGCTTTGCAAACTTTGACCTTCATTGTCTTCCTTTGCTCTCCAGACAAATGTGCAAAGTCTGAAACCAAGTTTTCAGGCGCTTTATAAGTAAACTGGCCGGTCACCTTAACTGGTTTCTATCCACCCGACCTCCGACCCCGCCTCAGAGCAGAGAACAGAAGTGTTTCTTCCCTCCTGGCGTCTCGTTCTGTGTCGAGGAAACATCCTGCACAATCCAATATCAACGCGCTTCGGTCGGTGCGACGGAAAAGAACGGCGCCGAGAGGCAGCCGCCCTGCCGAGGGTTCAAGCCGATCACCCCGGCGACCCCTCGTCTCCGAACCCCCCCGCGGGATATTTTGTTTCAGTCTTTCTCTCCTGTCCTCCTCTCCATTTGAAGCCACAGACTTGTTTTTTTCCCTCGGTGATTGAGGCGCGTTGCTCCGGCGTCGGCGGCGCTCCGGGGGGAGGAACGCAGTGTGTGTTTCTCTATGTGAGTGTGTGTACGGCCTCCTCCCCAGGGGGAGATATCTCATCTGAGCAGCGTCCGGGGGAAACAAAAAAAAAACAGGTCAATATGTTGGTGCAAAGACCTGTGGGTGAGGACGGATACTGAGCCCTTCTGATTCACCAGCGCTGACAGGACCAGAGGGCATCCGCCATTACTGTGCAACCAGCCGTCTCTGTCCGACGTGCAAACAGCCTGTCATGTGACCACGCTGAACTCTGAAACGTGTCGCGTCTGACATGCGACAGCGAGAGAAACTAAGTTGTCGTAAAGAAGATGGTGATTCTCCTCTGGTTTGGAGACAATACAAATAAAACATCGCGTCCTCACAGGCCTTTTTTTTAAACCAAAAACCAGACGAGACGAGGCTCTGTCTGGCAATTTACAATGCCACGGAAATATCTGTTGGTGGAGCCCAAAGTCAGAACTTTTGACAACAGCCGGTATAGACTGTTAACCAACAAAATGCTGCGACTTATGGGTAATTGGATGATTATAGAGTTGCTGGACCCTCAAGAAAAGCATAGTTTCTGGAGGGTTTCTAGAATTTCTAAAACGTGACACACTGATATATGATGTGTATATTAAAAAAAAGTACAAATTTACAGTATATTCACTTAAAACAACTTATTGAATTTACTTTTTGAAAATTACACTTAATCATCTTGGATGCCAGAATCAGGTAGAGTATGTGGAAAATTTCAAGAGCTTTACACTTTTTTATTAAAGACTTAACATATAAAATATAAAATATGTATGCTTTTGGTCAAGTTTTTGTCAGTTTTCTTGTATGAGTTTAAACTTTTATGGGTATTTTCACATGCTTGGAATATTTGAATATTTAATCAGAGTGATCCTTAACCTGAATATTAGCAGAAAATCAATGATGTATTTGGTTTGATGATGAATGTCTCTGTTTCAAAATAGAGAAAAAACTGTCGTCAGAGCACTTGAAATGTGATATTGTGAGAATCCCGTCAGTTTAACCCTGATATAACCACGTTTTGCTCATGGAGACGCCTCAGTTCCACAGAGAGGAAGACATGCTTTATTATCTTTTACAGTTAAAGTAAGTGCCGTCTCAGCCAAGTCCACCACTCTGCCTCATAAAAGACATTACTGTTTAAAAAAAAAAAAGAAAAAAATTAGGCAAAATGCTTTAATCATCACTCTTCCATCCCTACAAATAAAAATCTTTAATGGAGTTTTGGAAAATCTATGAGGGATTCATAAAAAAAGCTGTGTGCATGTGCGTTTTACAAAAAAAGCTTGATGTGAATAAATTCCAATTTTTTTCCTCTCAAAACGTGTAAATAGGTGGTGATGAAATCCAGCATTTGTCAGTGAAAGTTCAGGCTGCCGGCAGCACAATCACGTCTGTTCCCTTGATTAGATTCCCTGATAAATTGTTGGTGGGAGCGTTTAACCGCAGATTATTATTATCGCCGACGTCCCCAAACGTTTGAAAGCCGCGCCGCTCGATGCCGCAATCAGCACGGCATTGTGACCGGCCGACGCGACTCGCCGCCTGCTTCGCGCAGATAAAACTTTGTCTAAATGCACCACGTTTGAATACAAACATGCAGATTTGCAGCTCTGCAAGCTAATTGACTCATTTAAAATGTGCATGGAGTGTGTTTAAGCCAGTGAATCTGAGCCCGTTCAAGCCTGACCAGAGGTGTTTGAAATGCGTTTATAATGGTGATGCAGGACTGGGAGAAATTACAACTGGGTGGGCTTTAAGTGGAAACTATATTAAACAAGAAACAAAAAAACCAACCGTCTCTACAGTCTTCTGTCCGAGGCAGTTGAAGGCTACAAACGATTGTCTCAATATCCCGGGAAGACTGACAGGAGGCTGGTTTTCCGACACCTCGACGGCACGCTTCAGATAAAGTGCTCCGGCCAAAGCGACATTCTCCAGCCTTCGGTCCCGGGAGTGCAGTGACAGGGTGACGTGCCGGTCGTCTCCAGCTGTGCTCTCAGATCTACAGCTGCAATTTCCAGCAGGCTTCATCCTTTAACACCGTAATATTGGCTTAGCGGGCCGACCTGCCACTGTGACGGTCACGCTGCAACCATCTATCCTTTCAAAAGAAGGGCAGAGGTCGGGAACGCGCAGGTCGATACTGAATTCGGGAAGCTGAGAATCCTAATGCGAAGGAAGGAGGAGGATACTTCGTTTAGGTGACGCCTTAATATAAAAAGAATTCAATCAAGCCCATAAGTCTTTTAGCATTTCTGGTTTCGTTCGCGACAACAATGGATTCCAACTCATCGTAGAAAGATAAAAGAAGATTCCAAATGCAAACCCCAGACCTTTCCTCCTCTCCTTGTTAATAAAACAAACCCAACCGTGAAACAACTCAGCATCCAATTACTCCTGGTGCCTTAAAGTGGAGGACACACACAAAACATTGGATTTAACTGCTCAGATTAAAGCTGGAAATCTGCATTTCAAACATTTGGGTTGTTACACTGCTAGTCTGTCGAGAGCTGATCTATTAAAACTTAGAGTCTACAGATACAGGTGTGCTGTGTGTTCCTACATTTGCTTGCTTTCCTTTGTTCACTGCTTTAATTGCAGGTTGTTGTTTTTTTTTGCATCCTCACTAAATCCCCCGCGTCTACCTGCTGCGTCCGTACTTGAAGTGTGAAGGACTGCAGCGCATGAATCATCCAACCTTTCCTCAGGAAAGAGCTGGAACAAGAAGTCTCTTATCCGCTCGGTTTATCTTTATGTCGCGTGCATGTCTGGGCTGGAAAGTGGTCATTATTTCTGGCAGCAAAGTTTCGTATCCCAGAGGAGCGATGAGCACGCTCCTGCTCTCCTCAGGTGTTTGAAAAGAAAACGGCGAACAAAACCTGAACATGAGGAAACAACTTTTGGATTTAATTTGTTGTTTCCAGTAAACCTGCTCATCCCACGGTGCTCTCACAATTAGATCTTTTCAGCATGTGAGATGCTGCCATGTCCTCCAGGGAAATTAAACCATAGCAGGTCCTCCAGTGCCCCCATCAGGAAGCTTCCTGCACCCCCAGTCCGGCTCTCTTTCATCTTTAGCATCTCGTGCTTATTTCTTGTTGTCCGTCCCCTCTCTCCCTCCTCTACCTCACCGTCTTCTTCGTCGCCGTTAAACTCGGGGAAAGCCCGGAGTTTCTGCCGCCGGGCGAAACCATTATGAAACAGCAAACAGACATGTCGGGTGGGCAAACAGCGGCGTGCATACAGGTGGCGCAAAGCTAACAGACAGGAGTCATTACACGGCGCCGCGCCGATGGCGGCCTGTCCTCCGGGACCGAGCAGCTACACACTCCACAGATGGGCACACACACACACACACACACACAGACACACAAATGCATATGGCACACAGGTATGTAACAAATGCACATTAATGCATGCACACACAGAAACGGAGGGATAATTGCGTTCAGTGCAAGATGATGATGGGAAAAAAAAAAAACTGAGGGAGAAGAAAAGTAAAGACGGGAAGTCTGGAGAAAGGCAGAGACAGACTGAAATCTCCACTTTGTTATTGCACCTGAGGCCAGAGAGCCGGCTCGCTCTGCAGCCTGGCTAATGGTGCGAGGTTCGCCGGCATATTTCACCGGACACATTTACATTTGCTGCCGCTCTGACCTCGTCATAGCACATCTCTCCCTCATTTGTCCCCCACGTCCGTGTGTGTGTGCGTGTGTGTGTGTGTGTGTGTGCGTGTGTGTGTGTGCGGCAAGGATAATGACTGCATTGATCAGAGACGTCCCCAATGGGTGGTCTTGTTCCGTCAGGGCTGAGAGAAAACGAGAGAGAGAGGGAGAGAGCGAAACGAGGAAAAGAGAGAGCAGAGGGCCAGAACAGGATGCCCTCTGCCGCCGCCCGCCTCCAACGCATTAGCCAATCAAATATCCATCATGGCTGTCGCCTTCCTGCTCCACGCACACTATCAAAAAGTAATCTGCTGCCCCACTTTTATCGCCTGCCACGTCGCCGCTCTCTGCTTCCTTCATCATTCCCACGCTCCTAAAAGTTATCTTTACACACAAAATGACCATTTGAGGGACAAGAAAAAAAAAAAAACCACGACATAAATGAGTTAAAATGACTGAGGATGTTTGCTTACAAGGCCGAAGAGGTCGCTGGAGTCTGTAACGGCGGTGAAAATGACACGAGTGGCCTTCACGGCGCCGCTTAGAAAAAAGAAGATAGTGAATATTTATGGGTCAAGTGTCAGAAGATGATCATCAAATAATCAAATGAGGGCATTTCTGCTGGTGTTCATTTCCCTGAAAAAGATACAGAACACTAAAGCTGACATTACCTCATTCTGACCCACGTCTTAGTCTGTCACATTTAACTGATTTCTACAACTTTTTGTTTAAACCACAAATCCAGTTATTTGCCAGACTTTCTCACGTCTTTCCAGAAAGTAACAGTATCAGGATTTGTGGAAGACAAATGGACTGACAGAAGGCTCGGTCAGATGGAGATTCTTTTGTACAGTATGAGGCCAAACTAACGCTTTGGTAGAATGTGTTCTGTTTGTGAAAATTCGGGTGAAAAAAAAATTGTCTTCAACTTTGTTTTGGTTCTTTTTTTTTTTTTTTTTTCCTCCTTGGCATGTTGAATTCAGGAGGAGGGAGTGAGAACTTGTGAGATTCCTAGTTTTTGGAATTATCCTGTCCAAAGCTTCGTTTTAGACACAGGAAGTTGTTCTGGAGGAAGATTTATTTTATTTATAAGTCACTTTATGACAACCGGATGCCTCAGTAGTGCCATAAAAACTCCCATTAACTGACAAAGCAGGCAAAATGTTACCATAAAGAAAAAATCTACACCTCAGGAATTCAATTGAAAGAGTATCCTGAAGTAACTTATAGTTAATAGATAATTTATAAAAACCTCAACTGCAATCAGAAGCAATAACATGATCTTCACACTTGATGCTTTACTTGGTCTCTGACATGCAATTATTTGATGTTTCACTCAGTCTGCTGATGAAGTGCTTTTAATCACTGGGAGAGGGAGATTTTTTTATTCCCTCCTCAGCAGAAGAGGGGATGATTGGACCAATCGTCTTCCAGATCGCCCCTCGCGTGAGTCCGCTCCTGTCATTACCGGTTTACGTAACGGATAGGTGTACTTAAGAGCGCTGTGGTATTTCTGCCTCACACACACACACACACACACCCACCCACTGATGTCTTCCTTCTCGTGACACGGAAAGTCAGATTGTGTACAGAAGATCGAGGTGTTGCTCTTCTCCTTGGGAGAACAAGGAAAAAAAAAAAAAAAAAAGCACAACACCACTTTGAGGTCTTTCTGACAGCTCTGGAGTTCCATTAAGATTTCTTCTAAATTTACAGTGAGAGCAAACCGCCACAGCTTGCCGCCCACAGAAACAAGGCAATCACTCACCTCGGCACCTCCACACAGCCAGACAGCGTTTACACGCACACATATACACTGAGATTTAAAGAGAGATGCTCACGCAGACGCGCACGCCAAGCCAGGGGAGGCAGCAGATGAGCTCCGCTCGCTGACAGTTGGCTTCGCCTGCAAGTCCTCTGTGTGTCTGCGCGTGCGTGCGTGCGTGTGTGTGTGTGTGCGCATGTACGGATCCGTCATGGAAAAGGTTACGTCTGGTGCCGGCGCAAACAAGAGGTGCAAGATCCGGGCCGCAAACCACCAGCCAATCTCGAACATGCCCCACCTCTGAGACGAGTATGGAGGAGAAACACACACATACAGGAAGTGGAAACACACGGATGAATACACACACACACACACGCGCACAAAAGCAGAAGCAAATGAAGAAGCATCATTTTCATGCCTTCACGGCTGTGCGTGTCTGCACTGACAGTTCTCTTAAAGAGCTTTTCCATACAGGTGACATTCAGAAGTGGTGGATGTACTCCGGCGTCTAATCTCCTCCGCTACGCTCCCTGAAGGAGCGAGCCGGTCATTAAAATCCGGGGCATATGGCACGGCGCCTTTCAGGAGACGCAGAAGGAACCCCCGCCGACTGGTCCGCTGTACCCGGAGCTTCCAAAATAAACACGGGGAGGAAAAATAGAATCCAGAAAGAGGCTGAGAGAGAGATGAAGGCAAACAGAGAAAGCCGATGAAAAAGTGAGATTGAGCTGCGAGAGACAACAGTTTGGGAATGAGATGAAACAAGTTTTGCGTCGTCGCTATTCAATCGCAAATAGGCACGGAGCAGAAAGCGCGCGCAAAGCCAATAAATCTCCGGCTGTCTCCCGAGAGTTTGCTTGATGTCTCCCAGGCATGCATGAATATTAAATGGCCTCTTGTAAATCAAACAGTGGTGTGTGTTAGTGAGCACTGAAACAGAATTAGTTGGGAAAGGGCAGATAATAAATTGACTCTGTTTTCGCCGGCCAATGCCGAGGAGCCTCTCCCCCACGCGAGACAACGGCCGGCGCACCACGCAGCGAAGTGGCGGAGAGGCCTAATGGCTTTGATTCCCCCAACACACACACACACCCATCCACAATGAGAGGCACGCATGCATTCACTTTCAATCAGGGGAAATAATGATAAAGCAGACTTATCGTGTCACGTTGATCCCATCATTTCATGCACAAACATCCATTCACTCCTCACATGACACGGCTACGCACTCGGAGAAATGTGCACGCACTCCGCCGCTCCTGCTGCATCTGCATCCGTGTGAACGTCCGCACTTTGCGTTTCTGCTCAAGTAAATGTCAGGCAAGATATTTCTGTGCATCTCTTGCGTGGCTTTTCCCCTGCAGACGCAGCCACGGACCGCAGCGCGGCGAGGAGATAAAGGAGAGAGAGCAACAGACATGCAAGCGAGAGCGAGAGGTGTGAGACGGGCGAGAGAGAAAATCAACCGGCTCTCACACAAAGACAATCAATAAGCTCTCTTCTCAGTCTATTTCCTATGGGCTGGCCTCAGTAATAGCATTGTGCCGGAGCCGTGTGTGTGTGTGCGGCTTGGGAATAGGTTCAAGGTGATGTGATAGTAAAGTATGAAGCCAGCGCTGCGGTGGGACTCGCACTAATTGTTACTTTTGTCATAAAGAGGGCAGAGGAATCACTTGGACGAGTGCCGCCGAGGCAGAGGCGCAATGTCAGAGAGAGGAGGTGAGAGGGAAGGTGCTGGAAGACGAGACGTGTTTCATTGGTATGAAGAGAAAAATCTTTTTCTTATATGTCGTTACGTGTCGAATCCACACAACTCGTGTCATCCAGCAGTGAATGGGGGATATTTTTCTTCTTTATAGTTTAACAAACCATGTTCCCATCATTTGTAACATATCAAGCTGATAAACACAAACAAGAGATACATTATGAATCCAGGTATAACCAGGAAGTTTGAAATAAAAAAGACAATTTCCAGAAGGAAAGTCCAACTGGAAGCTTGCCACTGGTAAAGTAAATGATTTTAGGGAGACAACAGTCACATGGCGGCAATTTTAGCTTCAAACTAAGAAACTCACACCCACTGTCTCCTTTAAAACATTTAGACACTCAATGTGAATGAATGCAGCATTAACATAATTTGTACTTTAGCCAGTTGGTTATCCTTGAGTTTGCATGTGGCGTTTTATTTTTTGAATATTCATTTAGTTAGCATGTTAATGATACCGACAGCTGTTTTCATTTTCATCTCTGAATCCGAGTTGTGTGAGACTACCCAAAAATCCCAGTCAATGTAATCCAAAACTCCAAAATCAGAAGCATGTAGTGTGTTTTTGGAGAAAGTTGATACCAAAACTGCATGAATGGTTGCAAAATAAGTCCAAATTAGACCCTTTGATTTTACTTTGTTACAGTTTTGGGCTTTCTGTGTGGGTTTAATACCCAACAGATTTTAATACACAAACAGTATTGATGCTTTAAATTCTTTTTTTTTTTTCTGGTTATTGAATTTATTTGAGCAAGGACACTGAATGTTTAACATTTATTGCAGTTGAGGTTTTTTTGTTTTTCCTCTGTATTGAAAACCAATGTCACCGGCGTGACTGACTGAACCGGCTCGGGATGGTTATTAAGGATTCGCAGCACGACAGGAGAGGCTTTAGGTGAGCTCCGGCTTTGAGCGTCACCATATGAACAGTTTGACTTTGCTAAAAGTCAAAACAGGTTTAAATTGTGCTGTTTGCATTTTAGAATATTAATACCAATTTCATTTTTTTTTTGAAAGACCTCTGAATAATTATTTCTCATAAAGAGAGCATGTACAGGTTGTGAAACGCATTTCTAATCAACCAACCGACAACAGGTTGAATACCCGCACTGAAAAAGTCCAGTAAGCAATCTTACGTGCACTTTGAATGGACACCGACTGGATCAAGAGCGAGGTTACTCTCCGCTTATTTTAATTGGATAAGATCAATCTAATCAGACTGAAGTGTTCACATGACAAGGAGTTTAATCTACTTGATGTAACCACAGCTCGTAGCCTGCAGATCAGCTTCTTTAAAACATTTTCAGAAGCTGTCAAATACTTTGAAGCTCCATTTTCCTCCTAAGTTACTATTTGTTAATGCAACAGCCCCACTTCGGCGGGAGAATGATTAAAATCTCATCTCATCTTGTAGTTTCCATGCATCACACGCCCGCCTGTCCCCCTAAATCTCCACCGGGGGCAGGAAATAAAAGCCAGTGTGACACATGGGGGATGACGAGAGTGGAATTTCCACTCCGGTGCAGGTGAACCCAATGATTCATTAAAAAAGAGTGAGCAAGTCAGCAGGAGTGCTACGGCAGGGAGGGATACTTGGGGCATGTGGGGGGGGGGGGGGGGGGGGGGGGGGGGGGGTGGTGAACGGGGGGCCGGAGGCCGGCTGGGCCGGAGGCCGGCTGGAGTTGAAGGAGAGGGGAGATGGAGAGCGCGGCGTGGAGCTGTAGTTTCTATCCATATGGTCAGCCAGTTGGTTGGCGGGCCAGTAGTCAGGTCTCGGTGATCCCGAGCTTCACCACGCATGACCGGCAAATCATCACACACAGACACACACACACTGTGGAGCGTGCAGGAGTATGTGTGTGCGGTGTTGGACAGGTGCACCAGATGCCCACTTTCCACTCCTGTGGCCATTGTCACTAACATGCTCTGGTATCATGGGAGAGGCAGGAGGCCAAATGGCAGGTGCAGGAACCAGCCTATCAGGGGCTGGCGGCGGCGCCCGGGAGCTCGTTCGACTGCAGTCACCTGGCGAGCGACCCAGGTAAACACCTCACATGGCAGCGCACCATGAAATACTTCACAAAATACAAAAAGGCCAAAAAGAAACTAAACTTGGCTTTTGGTGTCTCAGACTTGATCTTTGAATAATTTTTACACATTAGCTTTGTCACAGAATAACAACCACCATCTAATTACATGTGTGTTAATTTGAAAACAAGAAAGCAAGCTTGGCATTATTTTGTAATACCACTTTGTACCACAAGAGGGTGTATTGAGTCAAATCAGAAAGAACTGACCTTAGTTAAACAGTAATACAGTCTTTCCAATATCACTTGATGCGCTCCTTAAAGCGACACTAAGGAACTTTTCAACCTTAATAAAACATTTTAATATCTTTTGTGATGATACATCGACTTTCAACTAGTTCAGTGACCCCTCTGTCACGGGCTGAGGGCGTCAGTATTGCTTTCACTTGCTTTCACTTGCTTTCACTTCAAAAAAATAAACTTCAGTAATGTCAGGATTATGAAGTTCCTAAGTGTTACTGAACCTTCTACTGAATCCTCTCATCCAGTTTCAGAAATGCCCGCTCACATAGTCGCCATCATGTAGCTGCTTTGAGAAAACGGGATGTTTTGTATATATTTTAGTAAATCGACGATAAATGGTAGACTATTGCTAGTTGCAGCTTTATATTTGAAAAAAACAGACTGGCTTGATCTAAAGGCTTCTTTATGCTTAACGTTCAGTACAGATATGAACGAAGCCCGATTATTTTGTCTCCTAGAAGCTTATGGGTACAGATCAATGGAGCAGTACCACAGGTACAGACAGGGGGCAGTGTTTAGATTTGACGCCAATTAAAAATAATGGACGCATTTAATGAAGATCAACATGTTGATTTAATACGCTTTATATAATAAGGTTTGTATTTAGACTTTTTTCTCCAACTGGCAGAGCTTGTTATCAACCATATGGAATGTTATATAGAAGGATTTAGAGGAATTTAAAATGGGGACAGACGTACGCCAGTTTTTAGACAAAAAACAGGCAGCTGATTGGACTACGGAAGCCTTTAAAGCTGTTTTCAGACTAAACTGTCCCAAAACTTTCTATTTGGAAAGTGTTTTGACATTTTAAACCAATAAATTTCACAATAACAAATTAATCAGTGAGAAACTAAGCACATGGTCTAAAATCTTGCCAGTTTACTGAATGAACAAGAGTGGGAGAAAAAAAAAAGGCTTTATTGGTCACATATGCAGCAAAATGTGTCATCTGCAGTTGAGGCATCTCCGAGGAGCCGCTGTGCGGCGTCTGGGGAGCAGCCTCTGCTCAGCGACCTGTAGCGACGACCTGCTGGCAGTGAGACTTGACCCCGACCCTCCAGTCACACAGCCTTCATCACCACCACCACAAGTAGACTATCTTTAAAGAAAAAAAAGGAAAAAAAAACACTGCTGAAAGAGTCAAAAAAGAAAAAGCATGTGGTAATTGCTGAAGTCTGGCATTATACTTGCCAAAAATACTGATTTCACAGGGTTCTGCACAAGGACAAGCAATTTAGACCAGTTCCTTTTTTTGTCATGTGAGTTTCAAAATTACTCAAATGTTTATTTTTTTCTAAAAAGTTAGAATTTTCATTCGGTCTGACAAGAAAGTTAAAAGGGATGAAATCAGGTAAAATACATTTCTACTTTTTAGGACCACCTGTAGCAACATTTACATGGAAATGTTTTAAAACATTCTGTTTAAACAAATGGCTGAAAAGTTCAAAACTATATTAACGGTAGATTGCTCTTTCTTGATAAATGCAAGGCGCCTTACATGTTGCTTAAATAGCAAATTGACTGTTGTAGAGCAGATTAGCATTAGGTCACTGTTCAACGATAAATCCAAGGCGCTGACCATGGTGCTGAAATAGCCAGTTGACCGTTGTGGTGCAGATTAAGGCCACAATTTACCACTGTCCATATACTTTAGTTCTTATTTTTCAAAAAAAGTGCTTCATGTCTTGCAACGTTTAGAATTTCAACATTCACAGTGCTTTCAAAAATCTGCAAAAATCCACCTAACACGTAGATTCCCACAGAGCTGGACTCCTCCGGTTCCAGTCAGAGCGTCAGGAAGGGGAACAGAAGCTTTTGTCTCCCGTTATGAGATGCAGATGTTGCCTCGTCTTTGATTGTGACTAATAGCGTTTTGACAGCGCGCCCAGCTGGCGCACCGGCGGTGTGAGGTGGCACATCTGCGCTCCTTATCGACTTCAGCCTGACCTCTCCGAGGGAAGCCGACACGCCGAACACGCGCGCGCAAACACACACGGCGGGAGGCCGCCGTCCCACGCGGGGCGGCCGAGTGAGCGAGCTAACAGCCTGTGACCGCGCCGTAATTACGAGCCCCCTTTCTGATTATGAAGCACTTCGCTGGCTCTGCCTCAACCGCTCAAACTTTGATTCGGCTTCATTTTCTTCCTATATAGTCGGCGGGATTAGTGACGGAAACTGAAGACGAGCGGAGAGGAGAAAGAGAGCAGTGAAAAGAGGGTTAACAAAAAAGCGTGAGAGGTGGAGGAACAGCCGTCCCTCAGCTGCAGTCCTCCCAGCAGGCCTTTCCGCCGAGAGGAGTGCCAGCAAGCTGCCTGTAAAACAGAATCATTACACCATTAACCCCCAATCCATCTTCATTTCACCGTGCTGTAAGAAACTATATCAGCGGCGAAGTCATGGAGCTCCTCGAAGTTGACTGTGGAAATGGGGTGGAGCGAGGGCCAGCGCCGCCAAACATCGCCTCCAGCCACAAGCCTGAGTCACAAACCCCCTCCAACGCCACCTTCTCCAACCCCCCCCGTGTATCTGCGGTTGGGCACGGCAATGAGAGGTGACTGGTGGCCGATTGTGATTTATGTGGCGGCGGGTTCGGCTGTGCGGGACGTGGGCCGGCGGAGGCGAGAAGATGGATCCGAGGCGTGACCGAAGGAGACAATCTGATTACAGCCTTCTACCTTTCCTTTCATCTTCATCTCCCGGCACTCACCCGTTCGCCGACGCCACATCGCCATGGTAACCCCCCTAAAGCCTGGCAAGGAGCCAAGTGCCCAGAGTGGTCAAGAGACCGACGTGAGCTATAATGTCCGCGGACCTCTGTGTAAAAAGGCATTGAGATAAATTAAGGTGAAGTTTCATCTAGAAAACAGTCTCAAACACATTCAGAGAGGCCTGTCAAATCCTGAACACAAAACATTACAGAGCAGAAAAAAAAGACGCATTCAGAGGACATTTCAACTGTAATTTCTCAACGAATGTCACTGCTCGAATACGACTTGCAGAAGTTTTGCCACATTATTTCTAGCATCACAATGAAAATGTCATTAAGTTAATTGCCTGAAAACTTCACACTAAAACAGAAGTGAAAATTTCAAGTTGTAATAATTGATAAGGTCGTCAGGTTAGCTTTCTTCCCCTCGTGACAGTCATACTTTCACATTTCAGTTTTTAATCATTCACTTAAATTCTCTTTTAACATCCTAAACATGCTGGAGAACTACACCTTTGGAGATCATGGATTTTTAGCAGTGAAGGAAAAACCCTCTAGGCTCTGCTGATTCTTCAATGTATAGATAATGCCGACACAAAACACGTTTTTTAGGTATCTTTATGTTTTCAACAAAAACATGGTAATCTCATTCAGTATTAAGCAGATCAAGCTGGTGGTGGTATATATGGTAAATAGCTGAAATTGGGAAAATTCTTGAAGTCAAATTGAATCACTACTTCAATAGTTAACCAGTTGATCACTATTTTATCAACTCTATTGTTTTTTGACCTCGAGTATCTTCCTGTTTTTTCAATTTCTCCTATAGATCAGCACTGACTGAAAATCATGTGAACAAACTATATAATCATTCACTCCATTTCAGGGTTCTCTCTGTCATGTCAGAGTATTGCAGATGAAGTCATTTTATGGCTGAGTTTTTCCCCTTTTTTGGCAGCTCTGGTTCATTTATCTCATAAAATCTTTACGGAAAGCATAATATATGTTTACCAGCACTTCATTAGAAAGTGTGATTGTCTTTAAAATTGTGCCAAGATTAAAAAAAAATTGAGAATAACTTAAATGTCTCACGTTTTTGTGGTTTGTGTCGTTTTTTTTTTTTTTTTTTAATTCATAATCCACTTTCTGTCGTTGAGCTTTGGAGTTCTTTGTTATCAGTTTCTTAAGCTATGATCATTAGCAGCATGTAAACTGTAAATGGACTTTGTCTTTAAACTGTGTATTCCGACTGGTCTTACACACACACACACACACACACACGGCTTCCAAGCAAAGTGCTCACATACCACTGGGAGCTACTGATGGGAATTGAACCATCAAACCCGAGGATGAAGGACTCGTAGTAAATGTGTCGGGACTGGAAGCATTCCTGTTTTTCCCTCATTAATTTGTTGTCCAACATGAAGTGTGTCTCATATTGAATGAGGTTTTTTTTTTTTTTTTTCAGATTGCACTGTGGCCTTCAGGGTCCAGCTCCACGTGATTCCTGTCAGCATCCTGGACGAAGACACACACGTCGAAATCCTGCAACTCTAAACACAAAGCTGGTCACTGATGAATCAGTAAATTGAAGTTAGATATTGTCTTGCTTGTATAATTACTTTTCTCATTTTGGAAATGTCTCTGAAGTCTGTTCAACTTTAAAACGTCCTCCTGTCGTCCCAGTGGGCGCCGGGGTGAAGCCTGGTCGTTTTCCACTGCTGGTTTCAGACATAAATCAAAACTTCAAGTTCTTAATATTTCAGACTGTTCAGCCACACTGTGACACACTCTTCAGAGAGAACGGTGTGTGTTTGGAGGGAAAAAAAAAAAGAAGAAAATGATCAACTTTATTTGCAGAGCCTGCAAAACTTTGAATTGCAACTTCTGAGTGTGCGGGTGAGTGACTTGAAGCTGCAACGTGAAGGTAAACGTGCGCGTGTGTGTGCACAAATAGTACATTGTACAAGAAAGCATGGCCACGTTTCGGCCTGTGCATGCCAGTCCTGTGTTAATGTCTTGGAAGGAGGGCACGTGCATGATCTGTGTGAAAGCAGGTTCATCCAAACCCTGCTGTGTTCCGACACTGCCATCAAGTGGCAGAAAGAAATACTGCAGCTTATCAAACACCCAAAGATGAGATTTAAAAATAAGAAAGAAAATAATAAATAGCATTCATTCTGAATCATGCTTCAGGTCATTCCATATAGGAGGAGAAGGTCTCGATTGTGGGTTTTCTTCTATGATTTGAAGAAACACCTGTAGCATCTCTCTAATATACATATTTACACTTCTGCAGACAAAAAGCTGACAACCAAATGCTGTAATAATGATGAAACTGAGCAGCTGTAAGTGAGCGGTGTGGCCTTCGCCGAGTCACAATACGAACCCAAATATGAAGGCTTGATTGTCTCATCTGCTGCCCTCAGAGAGCGGTGAAACCTTGGTCCCTGGATTTGATCATTAATCACCATCATCAGGCGAGTGTGTGTTCCAGTGCAGCTCAGAGATGGGAGGGAAAAACAGCTGACCACCCAGTGCAATCAGCTCCCGACTAAGGCTTTGTAAGAGACACAGAAGAGCGCAAATTCAGCTTCAAAGAGGTGCCGGGGGGGTGGCCATTTTAACGTCAATAAATCATTATCAGCAGAATTTGAGACACTTTTTGAAAACGAGAGTTCCCTCACAATCAAGAGGTGGATAAAATGTGAAATTACAGATTTGATCAAATGGGATTTACTCATCGTTATAAATAAATACACCGTCAGGGGTGGGGAAAAAAAGAAAAAGAAAACTCAACAGACACGAGGGAGGCAAGTGAGCATAGCAGAGATGAGGAGGTCAGACAATAAAAACTGAGCTCAAGAGGTGATTTAAAAGTTGAATCCAAGAGCTGCAGCGAGTTGGCAAAGTCAAGTTTAAGAGCCTCACGGCTACAGCCTGGAAACAAGAGCAGCGAATACAGACCAAGCCGGAAGATTTGAAGTTTTGAAAGCAAATAAAGTGGAGTTAGAGACCATGTCAGTGCAGTTACCATGGAGGTTTTTCATAATGAAGGAAGCGGCGAAGCCGTGTCTTCGTGTTTGGAAAAACATGCCAAGAAAGTCCATGCCTGTCCAAAGGGACTTTAATTAGAGGTAAAGATCACATGTACATCAAGCAGAAAGAGGTTAAAACCGACTGCAGGCACGCTCTGGACTGTTCATTAGCACATCACATGCCCAGACACCCAAATGACATGTAATTATGAGACTCGGAGGAAGCGTGTTCCAGTAAGGCCACCCGGCGCATTCAGCTCACCAGGCAGACAGACAGGAGATTTTCTTTTTTTTTTTTTTTCCCTCCAAAGTTAATTCTCCCTGAACTGCAGGAGCTGTAAAAGAAAGATCCTCGGGTAACTTCAGAAATGGGAACACAGTTTTTTGAAAATGATCAATAGCCATTTTTCATTTGCTGAAAGGCTTGAGGACATACTGTCAGGGGATCAGGGGACACGCTGAAAACGGTGCTGTTGAAATTGTTTGGGGGGGAAAAAAAGTCAAATCGTTGTGAAAACCTGGATTTAAAGGTGAAGGATAGAGACTTCTCTTTGGACTGGGTGGTGTGTAAAAGCTAATACTGTGACAATGAAGAATTCTGGTCATTCTGAATGCAATAACACCAATAATATGACAAAATATTTGAGGAAAAATGAGCGAATATGATGACTATCCCATCCACTACACCGTCTTCTGAAGGAAACTGCACACAAAGGCTTTAAAATTCCGAGAGATGCTGCATTATTTACGCATTCTAACATTATTGGCTGCAATTATTACAATTTAAATGGATTTTTACACAATTAAAACTACCGACAAGTTACTACATTATGGGCTTTATTACATTGAAAAAGGCCAAAATCATCACATTACAGGTTGCTTCAATGGTGTGTTGGTGCAGTGGTTAGCACAAGTTGATTTTTCAGACGTCCTGCGCGGAGAATTATTCCACAACAGGAACACGGTGGGCCCGGCCCAGACAGAGTTTCTCACTGGTGGTGGTTGGAGTCGTAGTAAATATTCATTAGGAATTGCAAAATAGTCATCCGCTCTCAAGGGGCAAAGCTCGACTTGTGCAGTGCCGGCTCGGGCTGAATTTATCACCGCGTTTTCCCGAGAGAGCGTCACGGCATCCGGCACACATTTATCATAAGAATTCAGGGGGAGGATATCGGCCGACGCAACAACAACGGGCTTTAATTCCGAGAAAGGACTGTATCAGATCCCGAAGGCGGGAGTTTGATAGTTTTCCTCCACGCGATTAGCAGCAGACATCATGGACAGAGCGGGGAAGAGGCTTGGCATGAATAACATGAATTTGTGATTTGCAAAAAAGGGAAAGAACCTTATCGCAAACACTGGCTTTGCTTGCTTTTTGATAGAGAACTGCAAGTAAAGCAAGAAAGGAATTCCAGTGTCTCAGGACTGTGTTCTTATCTCTGGAAAAACAAATACAAATAAAGGAATGTGACTTTCCATTACAGTCATATTTCTTCATTCATCAAACATTTCTTTGGGGCTTTAAATGGCGTGTCAGGGCTCGGAAACGTAAATCTAAGAGCAGATGTAGTGAAAAGACGCAGCAAGACACGAAGTCTCCTGCAAATTTAACCAGGTTCAGAGTGGATTTTAACCTGGCTGCAATCAAAAGTTAAGATAGGGTTATGGTTAGGTTCAAAGTTTCTGAGTGAAGTTTGCATGTCTGCTTCATGTATTCCGGCTTCCCCAACATAAAGACGCGCTTGTTAAAGGCGTCTGGTTGCTTGAAATTCAGCCAGTGTCGTCTGGAAAGACCTTTAAACCCTGGAAACGCCAATAAAGCCTGTTCGGAGGACATTACGCTGTCAACAGGTGAAATTAGATGAGAGAACGCGGTGCGAGGACGGTCCCGTTTGACATTTTCCACACATTTAGCTCCGTCAAACATGACCTGCTGCACCTCCTTTCATAAACTGACACATTTCATTTAATACCTCGGAAAAATAAAACGCGGCACGCAGCGCCTTCCTTTCCTCCAGACGCGCTGACGGACGAGTAAACACACAAAACATATGGACAGACACACTGGTAAACATCCACACAAACACTTCTGCTCATTACCCCCCCCCCCTCCAGAAGCAGCAGAGGTGCGAGCGTGCAGGCGTCTGACACCGGCTCAATTACTTCCACCTTCCTTCCTTTGGATGTGACATGAATAACCACGTTATGATTAGCCGCGGCTGTGCGACGCGCCGCAGCCCTCCCGCTCCAAAGGCCCTGCGTAATTAAAATCGAGACAGTAAGAAAAGCTTCGAGAAATAACTTGGAGTGTCGGGACAGAAGGAGACGGATGGAGTGAGGAGTGTGTTATCTGGTCTGATGGCAATGAGGGAGGTGAAGACCTGGGGGCCAAGATGGGGGATGGATGGATATCCTGTACAAAAAAAATCATATTTAAAGTCAAAACCATCGATCTGGCAGAGACAGTTGTCCTTTATTATCATTCCTGATGCGACAGGAAACAGCTGCAGGCAGAGTGAACAGTGTAAAAAGCCGCAGTTGCGTAAACAAGAACATTAGGCTTAAAGACACTAAATTGGTCGGTGGAGCTGAAAGAAACTGCGGAGAGAGACAGAACACTCAGCACCAGCACACGTTGACATCAGACATCTATATCCTGTTAGAGCACACTCACACACACACACACATGCGCACACACAAGCAGAAATCCGGCCGTCCTTGTGGAGGACAGCAGAAATTAAGGTGCCAACAACCAGCAGCTTCCATCAGCCTTTCCAGGGTTTCTCTGGTGACAAGCAGTGGCATACTACTACAAATACACACACACACACACACAGATTTGCCGTCAGATAGGTGCGACCTTAGATGCCACGTGCAGTCCGTTCAGTTCAAAGTGTTCTAGTACTGTACAGATCATCACAAATAAGTTAAAAAAAACAACCATTCAGCTACATAATTATTACTATTAAATTCCATTTTAACAATTTATTGATCAATTTTAAAGAATAAACAGCTGATTTTCCCCAAACAGTGTTTACAATTCACTGCAAGAAAATCTCAAACAGCCAGGGAGCATTTTTTTCCTGTAGTAACTGTGAAGAGAGGTCAAAGGGGAAGAGCCAGAGAGGCCGGGGCTGACAGCAAGGCTACAGATAACCACTGTTTACAACTGTGCTGAGCGGGAAAGTGTTTCAGAGTTGCGTGATAGATGAGCTAGAGCAGCAGAAATCCACGGCAGGTTCTGAATAAGTCAGCCAGCGGCAAGAATCTGAGGCTGCTATGGGCTCAAAACTCACCAAAAAAAAACACTGGACAGCCGGCTCTGAATCAGCCTGATTTCTACCGGGGCTGCAGATGATGGGGTCAGAATTTGGCCTCAGCATCACAAAACCAAGGATCCAACATGCCTCGTGCCAGCAGCCATGGCTGGAGTGGACGATATGATTGTGAAGCCATTCATACCGCTCCGTCAGTGCCGGTTTGAAAGCAACAAGATTAAAATTATTCACTCACTGACCACATGAATCCCAACATGTGCAGTTCTATGCTCAGCTTGTACTGAAGCATGCACAGGAACAACATGCAAACTGCACACAAAAAGCCTCCAGAATCAAAAGTTGACCACCTTTCTCTTCACATCAGCTGTGCAGACCGATTTCGCTGGGTCTATACAGCCTTTCATCTTCAGTCGCCCATAAAAATGTAGCAAAGCAGCCGAACAGCGTCATAAATCCACGTCTACTGACCACAGCCACATACCAACGCAGAGCAATCGGCTGGGGAAGGAGGCGACAGCCAGTCACGCTCAGCACGTCGCCTCATTTTGTTTGCACAGAAACGGACAGAATGCAACGGCGGCGATACGAAGCAGATTCCACCAACAATTTTTGTTCCTAATGACGGTCACCGCCGAAGCCGTGCAATGAGCTGTTTACCGGCTCAAAGTTGAATAGAGATCGAATGTATTGAAATCACTGATAAAAGAGTGTCTTCTTTATCAACGGCACACTAAGAACAGTCATTTTTTTTTCATCTGACCTCCTGACCTCACACATAAACAAAATCTTTTGAATGCACTGAAAAGGTTTTTTTTTTTTTTTTCATGATTTTTTTTCTCTCTGGTTCACAGAAACATTGATGTGAGCTGAAGCCCGGCGTGTGATGACCGCACAAATGCGTTTCCGTTCAAAGAGGCAAACATGCTCAAACAGCCGGAGAGACGGGGAAAACAACAATTAGAACACGGCGTTAATAAAGCTGGAAGATGGCCGCGTTTGTCTTTTCTCCATTCGGGTCGCGACTCTGCTTGTTATCTGCAAAGATATCTGCTTGATGAGTTTCCTCCCTCATCTTAAACATCTGCCAGTCACACACACACACACACACACACACACACTCACACACACACACACATTCCTCATTCCCCTGTTCACTCCTCCGACGTGTGCCAAATAAACATCATTAAAAGCAGGCGGCGCTGCCCCCTTGCGACACCCACCATGCGTGTCGGGTAAACACCGCAACAGCTCATTAGCATCCAAAGTCATCAAATTATGATGCGTGTGTGTGTGCACGTGCATGCATATGTGCGTGTGACTGTATATACAGTGTGTGAGAAGCCGAACAGTGATGGAGTGAAATCCAGCCTGTGTGTGTGCAAATGCACGGCTTCATGCATGAGTGCCTACGTGTGCGTGTGTGTGTGCGTGTGTGTGTGTGTGTGTGTTTGGGGTGGGGGGGGGGGGGGGCACAGTTCATTGTGCAATAAGCAAACTTTTGTTAAAATATTCATGCTCGTCCTCCGGTGAGCCGCAGCAGGTTGAGTCAGGTCGAGCTCATCCGAACGGCACACTGAGCTTAAAACAGGAGCAGAGGCTCATGGGAGCGCCGGTTAGTCGAGGTCAGTGGTTCGAAACCTCTCGCGGTGGTGACGTAGACGTTGGAAATAACATTTTGATGATTTGAAAATGCTCCAAAAAAGCCCTGGAAGCCTTTGGATACATCCGGGCGTGCGTAACTCTGTGCACCGACGCGGAGATCAAAGACCGGCGCCGCCGTCGCTCCGCTCTGTTGTGTTTATATCCAACAACCTTTTTTTTTTTTTTTTTTTTTCCATTAGACGCCACTGAAATATACATCACACATCTCTCTACACACTGCTTCTAATTCACATAACTCTGCTCTGTGCTGATTCTGCTGACAATGCAATTTGTTTCCACCCCCGAAGGAGCGAGGCAGCGGCTATTTTATGGCTGTGACAAGAGACTCGCAAAAAGAGAGTTGGCCGGGAAGCCTCCAAGTCAGAAAGTTGTCCTTTCGTGATTGAACTAAAACAGAAATAGCCATGAAATGCGCTCAAAAAGTTACAAAAGAATGAATCTCTACCAGCGTTTCGTATTGTAGCATATGTGAGTCTAAGTGACCTGGATTCAAATCCAGGCTGCAGCGGGAAGGACATCTAAATAAAACTATCCAAGTTTTCGGTGCAATTGCAAAAACGTTGGCTTAAAGCCCCAGCAAGAAGCAGCAACCTCTAACAAAACAGCTAAACAGGTCACTACTGTTGTTTCAAGCAATTAGTTCAACAATATTCATGATCAGTGTTCTGTGATGAGCGTGACCTTGATGAATGAAGTCCTCACTACAGCCCCTGTAGTTCTTCCCAGGATAAGCAATAGAAGTGAAAATAGATCAAGCCAGACAATGTGACTGTAAAAGCGTGACAACTTCTGCAAACCTAAAGCATGCCTTCGCTGATGGTCTGAACTGGGACAATGGACCCGTTTTTGTGCAAAAGCGCTGATTAAGCAGTGTTACACGACGGCGCCATGGTTGGTTTACAACATCACACATTCATCGACTTTTTCCAGACAGCAGTGTGTGTGTGTGTGTGTGTGTGTGGACGGTGTGACTCGTCGCTCAGCAGGCACTACGACCGTTATTGACCCAAGTACCTGCGGCAGGCCTGAACTGCTCTGACATTCCTCCAGCAGCGAGCAGCAAACGCAACCGTACCGACTCAGCAGCACAAACAGCTAAAGGAGAGTTGGACTGGTCAAAGTGTTACTGTGTACCAGTCTTATCCAGCATTTCTATACATGCATGATCAATGCTGGCAGTTCAATCCTACCCAGCTTGAATAAAAGCAGCAGTGTGATAACGTCACCTCAGTGTGAAATGCTCGTGCAACTCTGTACAGTTGCATTCATCATTGCTGATTAGCCGATTTGAGAAAGTTACCTTGGCACATTGCTTGATTGTTGATCTTGAGTGCGGGAGACTTCAGTTTTAGCTTCTGGTTGTGACAGGAAGAGAATCTGCTGAATAAAAAACCGTCAGGTCTATGAAGGAAGTTGAAATGCCTTGCTGAGGGGAGCTCTGCAAAAAGAAGCAGCAGAACAAACATTTTCTATAAGGTTCAGAAGTTTACAGTGTTTAAACAAATTCAATAAAAGTTTTCTGTGACTGTATCTAAGCTCACTGCGATTTGAAATGTTGAAAAACTGAGAAATGTCATTGATTTATTGAATTTACCTTCACACTTGCGATGAAGCCACAAAGGATTTCAATTGATCCATCTTCAATGAAACTCCACCAATTTCAAGTATGATGGAGTTGATCCAAAAGCTGGATGCACACTGAGACTCTTCAAACACTAAAACCCTCTAACTCAGGTCCCGGAGGCTGCGGCTCTGCACATGAGGAAGACTTCCTCCTCCTCCTCCTCCTCCACACCTGATTCAAATGAATGGGAGCTGGAGAGCCAGTGTGTACCTCTACCTCTTGCTTTGCTGAGAAACACAATCCTCAGTGTGCACTGAATTGACCAAATGTGCATTCTGCAGAACAGAAGTTCTGACTTACTGGCAAAAACGACTCTCGAGTCAAAAAAGTTCTAGAAAGTGAAGAAAAACCTGCTCCCGAGTCAAATAAGTGCAGTGAGATTGTTTCTAGAATGGAGGTGAAAGCAGGCAGAGAGTTGCGCGGGGATCATATTTACGCAGTGTGTCAGGAAGGCACAGCCTGACGACTGCCGAGCGAGATTCAACAAACAAAAGCCAAACGCAGTTTAACAGAAGCGCCGAGCGGAGCAAACAGAAAGCGTCTCATTAAAGCAGACGCACAGACGGATCGCAGACAGAATTTCCAAGTGCAAACAAGCGCTAGCATAACTTTTTCTTTTTTTTTTCCCTCCCTACAACATTAGCCGTATATTACTTTAGGCACCAGTCTGAGCCTCACTTATTTGATCATGGATATAAATGTGTTTTTTTCTTTGCGTAAAACTGCAGCCGTTAGATCAAATGCTTTAAGCCACAGCAGGGCTGCAGGTAGCGACGGCGGAGGTGAACCGCGCGGTGTGCACGGCGCGCGCGCTTCCCCTCCTCCGGTCACACAGTCTTCATTATACGGCAAACAGCTGGAGGCCTCGGGGAAGGTCGCCGCTGTTTATGTGCGAGGGAGCACGGGCGAGTCCGGAGGGAAGGGATTTTTTTTGGCCCTAATTGGCACCGGCAAGTCAAATGTTCCCGTGTAACCGATCCGATCCCCCGTACGTCAAAAAGACTCCCCGTTCCCGACAAACGGAGCGGCGCGTGACGCGAATAAGTCGGCCGACCCCTGAGTGACTTTTAGTGTCCCCAGCGCTGCAGGCGGCGAGGACGGGAAGGCTGCAGCGGCGGAAATTATTCCCACATTAAAATGGATGTATATGTGGCGAGTTTTCAAACTCTGGAGTCCAAATGGTGGCTGGTGACACTGTGGAGGCCTGCTGACGCTAAAGCTAACGCTAAAGCCAAAGCTAAGAGCTGCTTCTTGAAATTCTAACAAATAAGCTCAATAATGCGTTCATTTCCTCACAGTAAAGAGTTGCAGTCACTTGCAAATCTATCACCGCCGACGTGATGCAAAACTCCCGTCAACCCACAACAGAGCCGAGGGTCTGATGGGCTCCTTTAACACCTCGCTGGATAAAATTAGATATTTAATGAGGAGAGAGTGATCTTCAAACTACTACGTCTCCCTAATAAGTTAAGATGCCGCTCCGCTATTAATACCGGCCGTTACGTGAAGACAAGTATGCTGACATGGAATTATTTGCTAATGAATGCGAATTAGCTTAAATAATGACCTCATTAACATAACTACTTACATGCAATACATCACAGAGATACGTCGGGGCATTAAGCAGCTCAAGTGCCTCTCGTTTATTCTGGTTCCGCCTAATTTATGTTGCATATTTTAATACCTGATGGCATGTTCGGCCGTCACGCGTGAAATATCTCCCTCACATTTTTAGGACGTTCACGTATTTTCACTGGTGGTTAATCTTCGCAGGCTAATGTTAGTATTTCTATTATTAGGGGATGGGTGGAAATTGTTAAAGACGGAAGGGAGGATTATGTTTTCTTCTCTTTTTCTTTTCGCTGAAGAGGAACAAAAGTCAGCTGAAAGTTTATTCTGACATGGCAACGGGCGGAGACGTCTGCTAGTGGCTGCTGGTGCAGAAGCAGCGTGTTTGGCGAGCAAGTTAGCAGACAATGCGGCCCTGCAGACAGAAATAGCTGCTTCCCTTCATGCGTGGGTTTATCAGCTTTGTACTCTTCGCTGCGTAACGGACAAAAAAAAAAAAAAAAAAAAAAGTTCACTGTGAGGGTAAAGCCGCTGCCAGATCTGCCTGAAAGACCCGTCCTCCTGTAAGCTGCTGCTGCTGCTGCTTTGTGCATCCGGCTTCAGCGGGAATCTAATTATGAGAGTTTCATTGAACCGTGTGCTCGCAGGAAAATTGATTAGTATTCTGATGCAGATTGCAATTAACGGCCGGTTGTGTGTGAAAGTGAGAAATTAAAACGACTTCACAAGGAGGGAGGGGCGCCGTTTGGGGCGTTGCGTGTTTGCGTTTGTGTCCTCAGCAAACACTGCTGAGGATGACGGGGAGGAGCCGCATGGCGCAACAGTTTGATTCAAACCGGCTGCGACTCAGATGCAGGAGCAGAGACGTGCGGCAGCTCCAAGGTTGTCGGATCGATTTCTGCCTCCATCTCTCCTCGGGCTGAAGTGTCCTTGGGCAAGACGGTGAAGCCCAGTCGGCTCCTGCTTTGCATGAACTAGTAACTCTTATCAAGTGCAACACGCTGGCCCTCATATATGCATTTTCTGACTGCCTTGGTTAGAAGTGTACATGTGTCATGCCAAGGGGGGAGTCTACACGTGTGTGTGTGTGTTTGAGAGTGTGTGTGAGTCATTATGCTGACAGCTGCTCGAGGGGAGAGTTATGGCCAGATCAGCCTGCTGTCCTTCAGGGGAAGCGCAATTTGAACATTTAACTAATGACTGATGGCTGAGCAGCCAAATGCCCCATCCTCCTCACACACACACACACACACACACACACACACAACACACACATAGACAGAGAGGTCACCTCAACCCACTAGTGACTATGCGCCATGAGCATGCATGAGTGTGTCTGTAAGGCCCTCCTGCTGTGTGCCTGATCTAAAAACAGGAAGAAAAAAAAACCCATTTTTTTTTTCTTTCAAAAGTTGCACTTTTAATTTTACGAAATGGAAACGGACTGATTTTGAACGCAGTTCCTCTGTGACCCCGGTGTGTTCTGGCCTCGGCTACAGCTCACAGATGTTTCCGGTCCTGTGGGTGATTGGCCCTGTGTTCAGGTTCAACGCCGCTACGAACCGAGCACAAAGTCACCAAACCCCTCACATCTTAACTTTGGAAGGAATATAAAAAAAAAAAGTTTAAGGTTGTCCTGTCCTATATGGGGTACGATTTGAAGGAAAGCGAGCCGGGAGACCGACTGCCCTGCATATTCTGCATGTTTCCAACACCGGAGCACGCCTAACTCACATGAAGGAGTTATTCCAGAGCGATACAGGAGTCAGGTAATCACCCATTTATTTGAAAAATGCAAGAAAGCTGAAGAAGAGACTGAAGATTTGGAGGCACTTTTGTATATTTTTCAAGCAATTTTCACTCCCTGGCTGCAATCAAGTGCTCTCCATGTATTCCCAACTTCTTGAGTTCATCTGCTTTCTCTGATACGTGCAGGAAAACTACAGGGTGAGCACAGCTAAATGTTTCTGAAATGAAAGAAAATCATCACTTCCGGATACAGGTGTGATCAGCTGAAAAATGACCTGCTAACTAATCCACAGCGTCCATTTACATCGATATTGATTTCATTCTGGTGACGTGTTCCCAGTCAGAGGTGTTCCTGGTCTGCATCCGTCTTCGAAAAGCAGTCCAAAGGAAGCGTGTGATGGTTATATCAAGTGCACGTGCACACATGGCACCAACGTGAACAAGGAGCCTGAGCCGAGCTGTCAGACGGTGTCGCCATGTTGTCACGGCGTGCGAATGGCAAACAGGCGCCACGTTTGGCGACGTCTCTTTTGGGCCGACTAAAAATACACCGAATCCATCAGGCGCACAGAGGCGGAGGAGGCGGAAAGCCAGCCGAGCGGCTCTGAGGTGTCATTTACAGAGCACATCAAACCGCCTTTAAACCGCCGGAAAAGTTCGCGACACCGCTTCTGCCGCGTCGTCTTGAAATAGAGCGTTTAAGAGCAAAAGGGAGAGCTTCCGTCTCGCTACAGAGGGAGAACGTTCAGGCTCACAAGTCGGCGTGGAGCCGTGAACGAGACGCCGTCCGAAAAAAAGGGCAATGAAAAGGAAGCAGCTCGGGATGAGTTTGTGTTTCGGCTTTGACGCAGAGGAAATGTGGCTCTGGAACTATACGTCCAAAGACTGTATGCAGTTCCTTTCAAGATCACTGGAGCTGTGCAGCTTTACTTGATTGTGAAGTCTGAAGTGGAATGAAATTTAGAGAAGCATCTTGGAGACTGGATTATACAAATATATGCAAACAAACCAATTATACACAATCAGAATAGGTAATAAAATGTCCAAAGGAGCTGAAAAACATGAACAGAAATCACAGAATACATGAAAACATAACAATAAATGTGTTTCTCAACTGCTTTCAAAGGTTTTATGCTTAAAAAAAAAAGTACAGCCTACCTGCTGTAAAACACGGCGGCGGTATCATCAGAGTGATGGGTTGCTTTACTGCAAGGAACGATGTAATTTGAAGATGTCTTCACCAGGATGACAAAATAAAGATAAAGTTGGGCCAAAGCACACATCCAGCCATATAAGGGATGAAAATGAAAAGAGAGACTATTTAGATTATAATCCTGATGGATCTCAGACATAATCAGGAGACTTTTGATTAGAAACATTTCACCAGTGTCAGTTTTTTACTTTGTTCAACCCTTTTTTTTTTTAAAGCTTGTTTTGGATCTTTAATCGTTTTTATAATGACAAAGCAAAATAGCTTCCTTTGCATTTGTTCAGAAGTCATTGCCACGAATGGCGCCGGCGACTCCGTTATTGTGACTGGAGACGCAGGAGTTTAAAATAAATCACTTCCATCAAAATGCAAATTGGTCTGAACAGCTCCTGATCGCCGCCCCTCCCACGGCGCCGCGTGACGACGGCTCCGTCTGCCAACTCATTCACACACCGACTTCACCTCACAAAGTTCAGAAAAATCTCATTATGGGACCGCTGGCTCGAATTTACTTCTCAACTTCCCTCCGATTCTCTTATTTGAAATTTCCTTTTAAATTTATCTTTGTTCAGTTTGAACTTATTATTATTATTATTATCCTTACTATTATTAATACTCAGAGCTTCTTTCCTTTCAGTCTGCCCAGACAACAGGCTTTGCATTTATATGGAAACATCTAATCTGCTTTTAAAATGCATAAAGTGATCTATTATTTTCTACACGGAGCGCAGAAGCAAAGTCTTTCAATTAAAGAAAATGCAGTAAAATGCTGCTTCTGAAGTCCAAGGCCTCGGAAAAGGTGAAAACGCGCATCTCCTCCTCCTCCTCACTATTGATCCACTGGCCTTCTGATCAGAATAGAGATGGAGAGAAATTGGTGAAGGTTGTATAACATGTGAAAGCACCCTGACCTTTGACCTCCCTGTGGGCAGGATGTGGGGGCTGTAACGAGACAGCTGAAAGACGGCTTCACATCAGGTCTCACAGTGACCTCATGTGGCCGCGCGGGGTATTGCAGCAAAAACTGAAAGAAGACCAGAAGGCAGCAAGACATTAGCTTAAATTCATTTACTTAAATTAAAAAAATGTACATCACATTATGCTTTACAATAGACATATCTTTTAAAAACCCAGCGGTTTGTTTTTTTTTCCTCCACTGTACAATAATTTGTATACAAATGTCCTCCGTCACAGGAAAACAAAAAAGCAAAAAGAAGAAGCGATTGAAACAGATTAACTAATTCATTACTCATTGTGATGACCGCAGTGCTTCCAGACAACACTCAGGTTCTCAAATATTCAGAGCCGGGAGCTGCGGTACAGTTCACACACCGTACTGTACGCTCACCGTGGAGGAGCTGCATATTTAACACGACCATGAGGGACACCGGTTCGAACCCAGAGGGACCCCGAAAGGACAACAGCACTGCTTCAGGTCCACTGTTGCAAAGTTAAATGAGAAGATTGAGAAGTGAGTCATCGGACTATTTATTTGGGTTTGATTGACGATGCACAGGATGAAGCGGTTCAGGTTTGAAGATGGATGGTATGAAAAGTTTATTTTTCTAAATTGCTGCAAACCATGGAGTCTTCTCCTCTTGTGCGTTTTGGCCTCAAAGCTCACCGAGTGAAAGATATGCCGAGTAAAAGAGCTCAAATTCAATTGAAAAAAAAAAAAGTAATTACATACCAGAAACATCTTTCTGATATAAAAACACAGAAACTGAATCATTAAAAATTATTTTAATAGCTGCATAAGAATATCATCAATCTTCTCATTCAGCTAAACAACAGAAGTTCCTTTAACCCATGTACTGGTTCTATGTTCAAAGTGGGAATTTCACGTCCGAAACGCCGATGTTGGCGTTCGAGGCCCCGGCGACCGTCTCCGCTCTGCGCTGAAGCGGGGGATCTGTGGCACACGGTCACTTCCACGACACTGAAACCAGGCGCTGCGGCGGCGGATATGACTCTTCGACGTGCTGGGCGAGCTGAAACGGCTCGTCGTGGTGTTTGTGCGGCTCGTGGGCAGAGACGGTCACGTTTCAGAGACAATGAGGGACAATCAGTTTAAAATAAACCAGTCTTCATTACTCCACAGACAAAGGAACTCAAACTGGACCGTTGAGGGGAAAAAAAAAAAACAAAGATTTTACAACTTTCTGTAAACATGAGCGTAGGCAGAATATGGCAGAAAGAAAACACAAGAAAAAGACATTAAGATTTGGCAAAACAAATGCTAGACATTTATATTGTGATACATTCTGTGCTTCTTTTGTTCTGAGCGCAGCCCAAACACCCACCAGACTACAAGAAGGCTTCCGGTAAAAGCTTTAAGACTACACAGTGAGACAGCGGGGACGAGCGATTCCTCCGGTTCAGAGATCACACTGATTGCTCAAAAAGAAGAAGGAACAGAAGAGAAATGTGTTTGTCTGAACTGGTCTGCTGCGTCTCTGGCAGCTTCATATCCAGTCCTGATTCAACGTGACGGCAAGTTAAATACGATCACCGAAGCCGCCAGCGAGTAGAAACGAGTCCACCTCTTTAAGTAAATATTCAAATGCGGCGGCCTCTCGTCCAGTGAGGAAACTAAACCTGGTGCAGCAGAGAAACAGAGACTTCCTGTCCTGCGTCGTGTCTCCACTCGCCTTATAAAAACACAGCCGAGTGTCTGACGTAGTTTGGCATTAGAATTTCTACACGTCGGGCCGGAGCAAAGACCAGCTTCACTCCCCCCGACGGCGCCTTTTACATAAAGCGACACTGTTCGGTCTGGACCTCACAGACAAACAAAACAACTACATTTACACTCGTGTACTTGAATCCAATCAGATTGATCAAATAGATCTTTCTCTTCTGTTTTTAGCTCCAAGGCTGCCAGGCTCGCTGCTGTGAATTAACACTCCTGCTCTCTCTGCGCTGCGCGGATGGAACTAAATAAAAACGGAGAAATACAATCAAGACTTCACGAACGAACGGCTAACACTGATCAGCTGAAAGTGGTGAGCGTTTCAAATCTAATCAAAACAATTCCAGTTACCAGCTTTTGATAAAGTGCAGGGAGAAAAGCGGGGACGGGGGCGGGGGGGTGGGGACTGAATTATCGCCGTTTGTGCAGATTGTGCCTTTAAAAAGAGGAATTTACAAACGATCGCTCGCTGGGCCTCGTCTCCAGATGGCAGTCAGTATTGTGCTCTTGTCTTGGACACAATCATCAGCACCAGAAACACAGTTTACACTCATCTAAAAAGGCGTTTTTGTTTTTTTTTTCACAAAACAAGAGAAATCATAAAAACAAAGGCATTTTTTTGGAAAAATAAACTGCACAGTTCACATACTGTATACATTTTTTTTTTTTGTCTGTGTGACCGACAGTGAAACCTACAAAGCAATGTCGCTGCTGAAATGTGTCTCAAAACAGAAAAAAAAAAAAAAAAAAAAAAAAAAAGACGACAAACTAATAATCAAACAGCAGCAATGTAAACTAAGAGAAAGGCTCCATCAGTCAAATACTGATCTGACATTTTCACAGCTAGAAATACACATCGAAACATTTAAAAAGGAAAAACTGACCGCTCACACACTCCTACAGTCTTGCTGGGCTTTGCCGAGAGGCACCGATTGCTCTTTCAGTGATTCATAAAGCTAAAACATCTTTGTTCCTACGTGTGTCTGGCAGTTTGACGAAACACCTGTTTTTGAATCTTTTTTTCTTCTTTTTTGATGATATACATTGTACATCCACGCTTCTTGAAATCTTCCTGCTACAGTTGACGTCACTCCGCTGACTTAGGAAAAAGAAAAACACGACCTCAACACACACACGCACACACACGCACGCGCGCTCGCACATGCAAAACAGAAACCAGTGAGAGGTGAAGAAGTCGTCAGCGAGTGCGTTGGTCAGTGAGGTGGGAAGGCGGGGGGGGGCCGGCCCCCCCCTGTTCTCCAGCCTCCAGCTGATTGATAAAAACCACGCCGATCCTCCTCGCGTAGCTAATTCTGTCCGCGATCCGACCGACACCCCCGGATTCGAGGGCGTCGTCCTCGTAAATCCCCTCCGACCGGGCCGGAAGTGAAAAAAAATTCACCGATGTCGAAGCCGCTCGGTGATCTCCGACGAGGAAACGGCTCGGGGTGTGGAGTTTCAGTGTTTTCGAGTTCAGCCGAGACTCAGGAGGCTCTCTGCCTCACGAGGAGGAGGAGGAGGAAGAGGAGGAGGAGGAGGAGGAAGAGGAGGAGGGACGCCGGGCCGTCTAGAGCTCCGCGCTGGCTGGCGGCTTGGTGGTGGTCATCATCTTCATGTACTGGGTGAAGATGGCCTCGAACGCCTCGTCTCTGTGGATCATGGCACCAAACACCAGAGGCTGCGAGAGACAGACGGCGGGCATTAATACTGATCCACACCAGAAACAGAAACTACGCATTTCCTCTGGTATTCTAGTTATTTTGCTAAGTTACTCTTTAGTTTGTACCTTCTGAGTCGACGGAGTGGCTATAGAGATTCCCATCCCACTTCCTGGTAGGACTGACAAGACTTTATACTGTGAAGAAGGAAAAAAAAAAAAAAAAAGTTTTTTGCTTCATATTTTCACATCATGATTTAACAGAGAGGTGAATTCAGAACCTGGAAACGTAGTGCGGCTGGGAGTGATTACCTTCTGGATGTCAGTGATGTCCACCAGCTTGATGACTTTATTCTTCTTGGAGGAGCTGGATCGGGAGCTGGAGCTCTCGAAGCAGAGATAACTGGACGGGAGAGAAACCGGGCCACGTTCAGAGGACGGAGGGCGCAAAATCACAGACTGAGCCGAGCGGACGTCTTGTCAGTCGCATGCTCAACGAGGCAGAGAGATTTAAAGACGAGAGATATTCTCAGGAGGAGAGCCGTCCTGCTCGATCCACCGCTGACGCTCTGACACAGACATATGGAGGCGTGAGGAGACGCTCTGGGCCACTTAAATGTACAACACCGAAACCACTTTTTTTCTCCTTGACCCACTGATACTGCTGCCAGGGTCTGTGCAGTCTTACTCAAAAAAAAAAAAAAATCTCTTGCTCTTTTTGCTTCGCTTTGACAAGAAACCTTTTAATTCCCGCGGTCGAAGGTGTGCTGGAGGAATCGGAGTTTTACTTACTTCTCTGTGACGTACAGCACTCCGTTTCTGATGTAGTCTGTGGGCATCTTCCTGTCCCGGTTGATCAGGCAGCACCTCCAGCCGTTCTCACACACTGAAGCACAAAACGCGAGCTGTCAGCAGCGGAACACACGTTTCTGACTTCAGGGAAAGCAAAACAGCACACAGAATTATCGATACACGACACCTTTCTGGGGCATCGTGAACAGTTTGAGGTGGAGTGGTTTTGTCGTGTTGAAACATGTATTCTTGAGTGTGTGTGTGTGTGTTACTGTAATACTAGAGTGAATGCAGCAGCCTCATTAATATTTAATAATGACATGGATCACGGATCAACTCCTGTTCTTGTTTTTTTTGTCTGAAAATAAAGGATTTTAAAATAGAGAAAAGATAATTGGGGAAACAGTTTATATAAAGAACAATGAATTACATTTAAAACCATTTTTTAGGACTTTATTTATTTATTTATTTATTAAAAACAGGAAACTTTAGTTTTCATCTATTATTGATTTAACTTGATCCCTTTAAATTCATCCTCTTGTGCAGCTTCAGCAGACAAATGTTCCTGTCAGCTGATGGAAAAAATGAATCTTGAAGTGACTTAAAGACAGAAAAACATCCCGTAATGAAGAACAGATGCTTCATTAATGGACATATTCATCTGTGAAGACTACAACGTAACTTTAAATGGCAACATTGTATTTTTAAAGCTTGTAGTAAGGTGCCTCACCCGCCAGAGGGCGCTCAGACTCTGGCAGGTTGAAGATCTCATGGAAAGCTCCCTTCTTGGTGCTGTGAGAGCGACCGGTGTCGTCCTCTCTGCTGACCCCGCAGGGGACGGTGGCCAGGCTGCTCCGAGAAACCACCGGCTGGATCTGAGGGGTGGAGGGAGGACATGGACGGGAAGGGACAGAAGGAATCATGGGAAAAGAGGAGGCGATGAGTTAAAACATGAGACGACAAAGAAAAAGAGAAAAGAGAGAAGCTGGAGGTTACTGGGAGCTCGTCTACAAACGGTTCAAGCTCTACGGAGACAATCGGCCAAACTTAAAAACAGCTCCTTGGCTTTCATTACGGCGTTTTGTGGCTGCTTGTGCGCTGGTCCGCAGCAGGCTCAGGTGTGACGTGCAAAAGCAGAGTGAGGCCATCAGTCACTCAGCACACACCACATTCGCCTGTTAGTTTCAGCTCAGTTTCAGCCCGTTGTAAAATATGCTTGGCTTTACATTTCCGGGTACAACGTCACGTTCCATAACAGATGAGGGGAATAGGAAGGATTCAAAGATGAGAAACTTCACATTTCTGCTCTATGTGCGTCTTAGCTATTCCAAACACGATGCTACTTCTCACCGGGCTTCTATGTCAATGGATTCAAAATGTCAGCAGTTTAAAAAAGTAATAATTAAGAAAAAAATGATGGAATGGAAGAATATCATGATACTTAAAAAAATCTCAAATATTGCTGACTTTTGTCTACGGTGACATTTTGATCCATTTTCTTTACAACAGTCCCAAGGAGTCTCTCTCTCTCTCACACACACACACACTCGCATTCACACACGCACACACTCGGAGGTGAGCTGGCAGCACACCCAGGCACAGTAGAGGAACCGAAGGGGAAACACACCAGAGTCCCTACCTTCTCAGTGCCAGACAGCTGAGAGAGAGAAAATGACAGAGCACACCTGTGACTCAGGCCACAGCAGAGAGACACACACACACACACACACACACACACACTCGCAATACTCGTGTGTGTGAACCAACAGTGCCTGGCACGGCTGTGATCTAATATTGAAAAGAGACGACCGATACTTTGAAGCGTCGGGGAACGTTTTATTTTTTTTGTTCCTCCCCGTTCTGCCGCACCGCAGGGGGTCGGGGGGCCGACGGAGGACACTTCCTGTCTACATGAAAGACTGACGCCGACCTGCAGCTGAGAGGTGGGCCCTAACACACTCCTCCGCGCTGACAACACCACAAATCAAGCCAACTGTGGTGGCACCCGAGCTCCCTCTAGTGGTGTAATGCGGAAAGTTTTTTTTTTTCCCTCCAAATTGTTTTTTACAAAACTTGCAGTGAAAATGACAAACAATAAAATCTGATTTGGAATGAAGATAAATAAATAGCAGCTGTTATTCTGAAAGTTCTGTGCCTGCTTGGTACTGCTATAGCTTTAACTATCAGATCAGTTAGTTTCACCTTAATTCTGAGGCGTGTGTGTGTGTGTGTGTGTGTGTGTGTGTGTGTGTGTGTGTGTGTCGTACCCGCCGCGACACGGTTGCGTTGGTCCGCTCTTTGAGCTGGGGGTCGGTGGGAAGGCTGTTCCACACGATGTAGGGCGTGTCGTACTTGTCCCGGAGCTTCGGACAGCTCTTAAACAGGAAGTCTATGACGAAGAATTTGATTCCGGCGTACAGGCCTGCAGGGAGGGGAAAACGCACACAAAAAAAAATCAATGAAAGAAGAGATTCTCTAGAAAATTATGCAACAGGGGGTTAAAATAGAGCAAGTGAAAAGACGAAACGAGGTCAATTCACACTTCCCCTGTGAGAAATCCTCAAATGATTCGCATTTGTAGAAGTTCCTACATTTTTGGTTCATTTTAAAACTCAAAACCATTAAAAATTGCACATTATCGTCTTTCATATAATTGTAATTTAATGAGGGAACTAAATTTGCATCAACAGCGTTTTGGAAACACAGGGAAGTAAACAAAGTAGTAGTTAATATTGTGGATGCGCGTGCCAACAGCCTGCAGCTGGCCTCACAGGCTGAGGCACAACCGTTACACAAGTTCACCAAGTGAATGCTTCTGTCTGTGCGCTGGATTGCAGTTTTAAGGATTTACATTCACTCGAGGCTTTGATTCGGTATTTACAGGACGCCGGCCGGACAAAGGAGCGCTTGTCTGCGCGTATCTCACCCATCATGAAGCCCATGAGTTTGTACGGCAGGACGCAGGAGGTGATGAACGCCACCCACAGGCAGATGTAGAGTTTGCGGGTGCTCTCCGGCTGCACCCACATGAACAGGCTGACCGGAAAAGATTAAAAAAAAATTTTTAAAAAAAGGAGAAGTGTCAGAATTTCAGGAAGATTTAAAAAAAAAAAAAAAAAAAACTATTGATGTCGAATTTTATCATGATGCTGAACTTACTTCTTTATCTTCTCCAGAACATCTGCCATTTTACCAAAAAGGTTCTGCAAAGACAGATAAAGCACTGATTGGACTGGTTGTCCAGGTTTCCTCACGCTGATGTGTTGGAGAACAAGAAGCTGTGCTTCACCTGCGCTTTCTGTGCAACATCGAGTACGAGCTGAAACTTCTCCGACACCGTCAAGTCTTCCTTCGGAGGTTCCTGCGTGAAACACATTCCGGCGTCACATACTGCAGCAGCGAGCACATCCGGAGGAAACCAGACGGTGGATGACACGCCGTCTTACCATTGGTTCAGACACCTCAGGCACAATGCTCCACTGAATCCTCCAACCTCTGCAAAACAGGAAAAAAAAAAAAAACTTGTTTTCATTTTGAATAAATCATTTTCACTCTATAATCTTCTCTCTGGTTTAAAGTGGCCCAGTTTTCTACTTAGTTCGTCTAGACGAACGTCTGACAAGTACTAATGTGCGCTAATTTCAGATTGACCCCCTAACGCGTCGGTTGCCAGCATCCGCGGCATTGAGAAAAGGGACGGCGCTTGTTTGATATCACAGCGACAATAAACTATTCACCCACTGATTGTCCTTTAAATGCCTCCCTCCTTCCTCGGGCTCAAGTTCATCCGAGCAAATAATGGGAAGGAGGCAGGCAATAAGAAGAACAACATCCACTGACTCATCGGTTAGTTTAACAAGCATGAACTCTGAGGAAAAACCACACTGGAGCGAGTTTCAGTCAGTGTTTGTTAGAAATACACACATTTGTTGTGTGAAAACACACTTTCAGATAATCTATATCACTTTTTTTCTGTATGAATTTGTTTTACTATACTGTATATGTGTGTGTGTAAAGTGCGTCTCCTTGAAAAGGCTGACTGAAAGCTGTGTGCATGTTTTTACCTGGCGATGAGGTAATTTAAGGACAGGCGCAGGATGGCCAGGAAGAGGAACATGGGGATGGCCCAGCCATGCCAAGCAGCATTCATGTAAATCTGAAGGCAAAAAAAAAAAAAAAAAAAAACACACAATATAATCAATATCAGCTTGAGAGTTCAAAGGTCAGTTCATTTAAAGGGATGAGAGTTTACCGAGTTACATTTCACAGCTAATATGCATTAAGTGGGTGCTTCTTCAGGTTAAGGGTTGTTGCTTATTGATGCTGATTAAAGTTTAATCGTTGCGTTCAGTGTGTTGACGAGACTCGTTTGTTTCGACTTAGCAATGCTGAAAGCAGCTGCTGCTCTCTGTGCAGCCTCCAAACTTTCACATTAAATATTTAGAACGAGCTCTAAATATTATTCCCGAGTGGCCAGCGACAGTTGGCTGCCTTCATTGGAGAAACCGTTTAATAAAGACAAACTGGCGAGAGTCTGAAGGCACAGAATCAGGAGCTCGGCGAGTTGAAGCACTCCACTTCGGTTATTAGATGCCGTCGCTCACACGTCAACGCTGAAGCAGCGTCGTTTCTACAGACTGAGCCGGTCAGAATCAATGGGACGGAGATAATTCAGTAAAACCACTGACAGGGGACATTAACCACAATCTGATTAGGCCTCAGCAGCTGTCACCGTCGAGCAAAAATTACTTCACCATTCAGTTAATTTCCCACTTAATGTGGCATGTGTCAGCGCTGTAAGGACTAGATGGGTCTGAATCTTTATGTTTTGTGTTTAAATGGGCACGATGTGACATTTAATTCAAGCCTTTGAGATACTATAGATGGCCAGTTTTCACAGTTTTGCCTCTCCAGCTTTTCTGTTTGGCTGCTCACAGACTATTAGGTAAATAAATCTGTAGACAACACTACTGGCCATTAACTTAAAGCCAAATCTATTGGCTTAATTACTCCTGCTGGAGTTTCTCAGACTCATTATACGGTTTTATGAGTAAACTTTTACAGCAAGGATGAAAAAACTGGGATAAACTTATGACTATGGAAGATAAATCATAACAAATTTCATACCGTACATTTATTCACATTAAACTAAAACATGATGCATTGTACGTTTAAACCTTCAGCACTTCAGCAACAGAATAAAAACGTCAATTGGCATAACCGGCATGTGTTCAGAAACAGGATCCACTCACAATGAAGGCAATAGCTGAGGTGTAGACAGAGTGCCAATTAGATAAGGCGGAGAGGTTCCTTAAGAAGTTGGTGACAGGTCTGGCTCCTCGCTCTGAAACAAACAAACAAAACCAAAAAAAAAAAAAAAAACGGAGCATATTCAGTGGTGTTTATGTCAAATGACAGGCTTGGAGGAGCTTGGTGTCAGTCGTGCTGCAGCGTGCTGCAGTGGCTGACGAGCAGTTTCTCTTCAGCTTCGTTCTGAATACTCACTGAGTCGCCTCATGTTTTCTGTCAACCTGAAGGAAAAAAAAAAAAAAAACTGAAGGTCAGAATACACGTAGGTGCTCACGTAGAAGTATTCTCTATGTATGAAAATTGATCGCGCATGTGTGGGAAAGAAGCGGACACTTCGGCCTTCGTCAGTCTGGAATGACTCATTCGCTTTTATAGGAGGAAAGAAAGAAGAAGCCGAGAACACAAAGCCTCGATTTTCTCCTCTGCTCTCTTGGCACAATGATGGATAATCACACGTAATGATAAATAAGCACAGTGTACATTCAAGGTCTGAAAACTCTATGTTCCTTTAATAACGTGAAAAATAATTGCAGGTCTTTAACGCGGGGCTGCAGCTGAAGCTTGTTTGTACACCGTCCCTTCTCCCCTGCCGCCGTCTGATGCACCTTTTCCTCGAACACCCGCAAAATCGATAGCCGAGGACGGATACTTCATGTTCCAGCGCAGCTCTCACCCACCTTTTAGCACTTAGCGGCTCCTCGGCCTCCACGGTGCTCTCCTCCGGCTGGAAGCGAAAGTCTTCGATGTAAACCCCGAAGCGCTCGTACAGCCACTTCTGCAGCCGCGAGCTCCACACCTCCTTCTGCTGCTGTTTGTCGGCTGATGGGAACAAATGGATCCTGTCAGCTCCTGTTTGCACATTTTTCATCCCCTGGACCAACGACAGCGGCTATCTGTCATGATTGTGCAATTGATGAGATCAGAGCTGTCAGTGGAACTGTTAGATAACTGTACATGTTAGATAAGTATAAACAGTCAGAAATAGATACAATAACTATACTAAAAACTACAGTTACAATAATGAGGTGTTCCTAATTGCACTGCCCTCTGTCCTTGTGTTTCATCAGTAATGGTACATGCCAGTGGAGTCAAATCAAATCCAGCCTGTATTCAGCACCAGAAAGCATCATTAAAATTAGCTTTATGTTGCAATTATATTAATTTTCCCATAGTAATTGCTTGGTTTTGCAAAAATATAGACCTTTCAATCATGTGTACGCTGCACCACAATGAAAATAAAAAGGAATTTAAAGATTATTGTGGCAGTATTTTACTGGTCTGACCCACAGACGTTTGAAAACCAAAGCATGAATGGAGTTGCCATTCTGTAGAAGGCTGAATGTATCTCAGCTGAGGCTGAACCTGCTCTAAATCAACAAATATCCTGTCTGCGATGGATTTAGGCATGTACCGGGGATAAGACAGCTGCTGTGTGATACTTTAGAGCAAAAAGTTTGTTTTGACAGGCCTTGTGAGACCTTATAGCTCAGGTGCGCTTCCAGAAAAACAGACTGAGGAACTGAATGATGGCTACATTTTCCTCACACAATTGGAAAAAAGATTGAAAAGAAGACGATGCATTTCCTTAAAATGCTTTTTGAATTTGTGGTTTACAGAGCTCCTGCAGCCCACATCAACCCAAATCACTCAGGCTCCAGTTCTACATGTTTTCTCTGTCAAATGATCTAACCAAACGCATCCGAATCCATCCATGCACCCAGCCAGCACAAACACACACACACACATATCCAGCACACACACAGTTCCAACACTAGCTACAGCTCAGGCATGTCTGCCCCAGATAAAACGATCCACAATCATAACCCATTTTCCAAAATTAGCCCGAGTCTCCCCCTCCCGTTCCTCGTCTCTAAAACCACACACATACGAGTCACTGGGTCACTGGAAGTCAAACTTTGACAGAAACTCTGAAAAACGGACAAAAATGATACAATCCAGTTGACATGGCTACAGATTAACGCTCTAACGAGCTCCCGTTAGTGCACTTCCACATATTAATGGTGCTTCTTGCACAACAACAAGCACCCTGTACGTGTTTCTGTTGTTATGCAGCGCTTGGATGTCCGAAAGTAACCCACAGACACTTCCGACCAAGTCCGTTAGTATCGAGCTGCACCGCATCCTACATCTCCACCTCTCCAGCAACACACACACACACGCACGCTCCCAGACCTCTTCCACTCCCACACACACTCTCCTCTTCCTTCTTCCTCACTCGGTCACGTCCCGTGCAGGTCTCACCTGTTCCATTGTTTGAGGGCGACTGCTGCTGTTTTCGGGGAGGTTGAGGTGGCGAGTCCTCCAGTCTGACCGGGGTGGGGGGTGGGCAGAGAAAGAAAGAAAGACAAAAAAGAGGAAGAGTGGTTATGAGACAGTCTCACTTCTCTGCGTCAGCCACATTCTCGCCGCTGAGGAAATTCATGTGATGACATGCAGAGAATAAACCATTTAACTGTCATTGCCAAAGACAATGATATAAGAGGACAACCAAGAGCAGTTTCTTTTTTTTTGTAAGCTTACAGCAGATCCACATAATATTCAAACTGTCATAGTGATCGTACACAAAGCTGTGAAGTGGAGCAATAAATAGAGCAGCTGTACTCCCCTTTCATAAACAATAACACACGCAGGGAAAACAAAACAAAGAAAAACTGTTTATTAGAAGCATGTTGGCTTTTCTTAGCGGATCTGATGGTAGAGCCATTGTTTTTCATCCAACTGCAGGAACCGTTCCCAAACCGCGTTTGTGAAAATGTGTAAATAGTAATGTGAGCCTGATTCAGTAAATTTGCTCACAAATCCAGTGAGTATGTACTCAGTGGGATGCTTTTATTTCCACTGGGTGATCGTCCATCGTCATCCAGGAGTGAAGAACTCAGCCTCTCAGGCCAGTTATTGAGTTAAGAAGCTGCTCCTCAAAGACTGGCTGTACTATCAGTCCTTGCTACAATATATAAAAACAAGATGTTTAGGATATTTCTTGGTGATATCCATAAATGATAGTATAACAAAGTGTGCTGATTTTAGCTCTCTTCCCCACTGGGGCATTTGTAAATCATTTCCTGGATGAAAACTCCACAGCCACACACAATGAGATACAGGAATTGGTATGAAAAAAGAAAAGTCTTGTTGAGAACATTTCCAGAGGAAGATTCCCAGGTTACTGTAATTATTTTCCTTATAAACTCCTGAGTTATCTTTGGCCTTCCTGGGGGTGGGTTTCTCTGCTGGTAATCCACTTGGAGATCACCAGTGGAATTTCCCGCTGGCAGCCAGAGGCGCCGACACACACCGTACATGATCACTGTGAGGATCAGGGTGTGTTTCTCCTCCGTGTCACAGCGGACACTCGGACACCCAAGAGCGGCGCGTGACTCTTGTCTGGTTTTTTTTTTTTTTCCCTGTCTCTTTCCATCACCCTGAAAACACATACACACACACACACACACACACACACACACCTCCTTGTGGAATTCCCCGCCTACCAAGCTGCTGATGCGTCTATTTATAACACACACACTCACACAGCGACCTATGGTAAACCCTGCTGAGCTGAGAAGTAACAAAGTGCACCGTCACAGTTTCCTGTCCTCGTCCCGTCACGGCTTCCCGTCACGGCTTCCCGTCTTGTGCGCTCGATTCTCACCTCCTGTCGTCCGCCTTGCGAACGCGCCTCTCGGGTCTCACCTGGTTTTGAGCACCTCGTTCATCTTCTGCTCCAGGTCTATCCTCTTGCTTCGCTCCCTCTCCAGCTCCTGCCGCAGGGAGTCCACATTGGTCTCTTCCCGCAGCTTCCTCAACTCTTCCTCTGGGAAACACAAACACAGGAGATCAGTATCTTAATGCTTCTATGAAAACACCACAAGGCATCATTAAAAAAAAACAACTCCCCAATAAGAATGGATGAAGGTGTTGGTATTGGATTTATGTGGTACAGTTAACTGCGCTCCAGCTCAACTCAGGTCATCGATTTGTGCGGATCTCATTTCATCTCTCCATCCATCTATATCCTTCACCTTCACCTGTCCCCCACGCTTCCTCATGTCATTTAGCTCCCAGCATCAAGTGGTTTCAGATATCGGGGCTTTGTTTTTTTCAGGCTGGGGAGCAACATCAGCAGAGTTTCCTCTCGGTCTTTTGTCCACGGCTAAAGGGGCACATGAATATTGGAGGAGGGACGGCAATAACAGTGTGCACGTGTGCAGGAGCACTGATGAATAAATAGCTGCATCATGCATTTTATGTTCGACCATAAAGAAACACAAAAATAAATCTAGCAGACATAAGCTGTGATTAAATCTTCCATCATGAAAATTAAATGCAAATATAAAAAGCTGAAGGCTCTTGAAACAACTTTTGGATGCTCAATCATCATCTTCTGTGGACACGTGTAATTTATGAAAGTCCATGCTGTGCCACTGAGCACCGACATCGATAAACACAAGACACATTGTGTGTGAAGCAGCTGCAGCGTCCCAGGTACCAACAGAGGAAGAAGCTGGGCTGTGAAACTCCGACTAATTAAAATATAAATCACCTGTTCTCTCCTTCCTCTTTCGGCAATCATTTCATCAGAGGCAGCGGAGGATTCATGTTACAAGAATTCCACTGCTACTTTCTCATCGCCCAATCTCATCTCCCTCTCGTCCGCTAGCTGGTCCCATTAACGTTAATAAAACTTTCATTGGCTGAACCCCCTGGAGCCACACCGTCAGCTGCAACCCTGGGTGCCGGTCCTGGTAGAGGACATTATGCAGCTCCATCTACTGTATAATTTAACTTTCTTCACAATCTGCTGTGGCACGTCTGGTTGAGTAAAAATACACCTGAGTTCTTGTGGAAATGATCTGCTATAGTAAAAGTTCTTAAGGGAAATAATCATTAGAGCTCAGTGGGTTGACTGTATTGTATCAGTGTGCTTGTATCCCACTCTCCATCTGCTGACAGAAAAATGTGTTTATGTTCCAGTGAATATGTACGAGTATGTAAACAGGAGGGAGAGTAGCCGAGCGCTTACGCGTAAGAATGAACTAAAGATCGGCCAAAGGTCGCAACGGGCTAAGCAGCTTAACGCTGGCTTGGGTGCCCACTGCCGCCCGTAAACCTATTAGACAAATGACTAACATCGGCACATGTGCACCCAGGCTGGTGTCGGCTCAATAAGATCAGTAGTTTACGCTATATTAAACCCAAGGATAAATAGCATGACTCCTGAAAGAAAATTGCTTTAAAATGACTTGAGAGTGTGTCCTTCCTGTTAAAAGACTCGGCAGAAAGAGATATGCTCTTGATTAAAAAGGGAAGCGGGGAGGTGTGCTGATGGGAAATTTCCCTGAAATTTACCACATGGTGGCAAAACAGACTATAAACCACATCAACATGCTGGGTGGTGTGGGGAGCGTCAGACCTCTCGGCTAATGTCTGTGTACCTTGTGTGAACTGTCTCTGTAATTGGGTCACCTGTACATTTCGGAGTGCTTTAAGATAATCTGTTAAAGTACCTGTTGTTCACCATTGTCTGTGCCGCACCAACGCCCGCAAAGTTTCCTGTCTTTACACTGAAACCCCCCGCTCTCATTCCGACCCGTGTGTTATCATTCCGATGTATTTAAGATCCTCCGCATACATTTCCTCCCAGCAGTTTCCTTCCTTCCACGCCAGACCGTATCCTTCCTCACACCAGAGAGCGAGAGGCCTCGCTCCAAAGAGTCTATAGCGTTACACGAGAAAGGGGGACAACGTGCCGCACAGCACAGCGTGACACAATACGCTCTATGTGTGTCAGACAAAGGAGCTCAATCACTGCTCTCATCGGCCCTCAGCAACATATAGCACATTAATAACACTGTCAACACGTCTGTCCCGCTTCTAAAATTGGACCGCTGAGTTCTATATATAAGTCTCAGCCCCGGGTTCCTGTGTTGCGGGGTCCGGCCTCATTGGCCATTGTGACAACTGGTAACAAGACCATTTGTTAGAAACACAGACAGCAGACAGGAGATTAGCGAAAAGCCACGCCAAGAATCGCCACTTTTAATCACTCTGACCCTCTTCTGCAGAACGGTGACTCCATCAAATCCGGATTTATTGGCCGAAAAAAAAAAAGAAAGAAAAAGGAAATCAATTTCATGACAGACTTTATATAAAACTTTTCCAAGCAGCACTTTGAGACTTTTATTAAGTCTGTATAATGTAATGGTAAGACAGACTTCAGAGTACAAAAGTGAGCAAAACACAGTTTTTGGACATTATTCATTCACTTGTGTTCAACGTTCACAACTATAAGGAATAATTAACTGTACATGGAGTTCCCCCAAAGCGGGAAAACTCTGGTTTCCAGATGTTGATCAGGTTTTGTGAGAGAACAAAAAGTAAACCGCAATGTCCTGTGATTAACTGTCTTCATGACAATGTTCAAACTCAGCATGACACAGAGCTCAAGATGTAAAGTTAATCTAAAGCCGTTATGTAAAGATTGGATTGCGGTTAAAGGCTGACGCAAACAGATGTCTTTGTATACATCTGGAGAGTATATCAGTTTGGTTGGCTGATGACAATAAACAAAGAGAAAAGGGTGATTGCAAGAGATGCCTAATATAAACATTTGACTATCATACGCATTTCAACGAATACACTAATGTTTATCAGTCAAAAAATGATGACAGCCAGCAATATGAACAAAGAAAAAAAAAACATCAGTAGAGCCGGAACAATCTGGATTCAAGATTCAAATTTCATTGTTAGAAGTTGAAAACTTACTGAGGTTGAGGTTACTTTTATGGCGCTTGAGCTTATGAACGGTTCCATTGTAAAGCAGCTCAAAGCTGTCAAAGGTGCAGTCCTCCATCTTGCAGGTGCCGGCATGTCGCTGCAGTTGGCCGGTCCCTGGCGCGTTCCCGCAGGACCGCGACGGCAGGGTGGCCGCTTTGGGCCTTTCCTGAAATCGAGCCACGGCTGCAGGTTCCTCTGGACCGACTCGGCTCGTTTACCCGCTTTCTGCCAAGTGATGAGCTAAAAAACTCTTCCTGAAGTACACGCGCCCCGTGTTGATGCTTCTTATCCAGAGAGAGAGAGCGGAGAGCTTGATGCGAGCCGAATCATCACCGGCGGAACAGCAGGCCTCCGCAGAGTGATGGTCAGTTATCAGAGCTGGTCTGATCTGGGCTCGGGGTAAAAAGAGAAGGAAGGCGGCGGAGGTGGAGAGAGGTGGGGCTTTGCTGGGTGGCCGGCGCAGTAAGAGGGCCTGGAATCTGAGATTTCTCAGCACATTGCACTTGACCAACGGGCACGCATTACACATGCTCATGTGTCAGTGCAGGTTTACATGAACGTGAACACATGATTGAGGATTTCATTGCATATTTGATTCTTTTTTTTTTTTTTTCTTTCTCACCACTTAAGGTTTGTTTGTCTGAGGAGCACATGTGTGAGGACTTAACAGACGTGCATGACCGCTTTACATACCGCACAAGAAAAAAGCTAATTGCTTTTGGTCGAACCAGGCAAAGTTTGTTAGACCTCAAAGGAAAAGTACTGTGCGAGTCTTTCAATCCAGGCCAGAGACAATGGCTCCTTTCATGGAAGGAAGGTGGGGGCACAGGGGGGGGGGTTCAAAAAAAAAAAAAAAAAAAAAAGAACGAGACAGAGAGGGAGGGAGAGAGAGAAAATCAGCTGCTTCGCATCGGTCTCTCATTGTTACCATTCAGCCCTGTGTTTGCCACAACACCGGTGGAGTCGAACGGAAAGGAAAGCCGAGTTTTGTGGCTCTCGGCCCGTCTGCAGCTGTTAGCGCCGGGCGAGGAGAGAGGGAACGGAAAGACAGTGGGGAGATAACAACACGAGCCTGGCACCGGCAGCTGGAGGGTTTCAGCACTAAATTGGAATTTTAACCACCCATGTCTCACCTCAACAACTCCAAATCAGAATGGCTGAATACTCAACTCAATACTTAGGCTGAATGTTCAAATCAAAGGGTCAAAAATGAGGCTAAATCACCTGGATCAGGTTTATCTGAGGAGAGGTCACAGATCTTACTGTACTGTCCTCTGCTTCAGGCCCACAGCAGAAACAGAGAAGAGGCCGGTGTCAAATTACAAAATATCAGTGCTGTGCTTTCAGCAGAGAAGAGACGATGCAGCTTCAAATTACAGATGGCCACACGTGAATGAGTCACTGCTTTTCTTCTGTTTTACAGCAGTTTTCATAAAGTTGTACTTGAAAGCGTTTGTTTTGTGCTCAGTCTGTCTGAAAACCTTTTTTTCCTCTCAGTGGCCTCCTTCCACTCTGGATGGCCTAGATCTCACTCACTTTGTTTTTTTTTTTTCTTCCCCCTCTGTAAGACATTAGTTTGATTTCATGATTTTATCTCAGCACCACTTTCTTTCTTGCCTCACGCCGTCTTTACTGACATGTTGTTTACTCGGAGCCGAGGCTCCCTGACAGGCGGTGGGGGAGTTGGGAGACTTCCCTGTACGAGGATGCATATACCAGCCAATGTTTCTGCGAAAGCTCAAAGGTTTGCATGGTGAAAATTGGTAGCATTCCATAAATAATTCAGATAAACAATGATCTATAATCTAATATCGATCTGTCAGCAGAGGGGAGGCCATCTGCTTGTTTGCAGAGCAGTAATCGAATCACAGATTTCATTACAACAGATATCTGGTCATGACTAATTCTGATTCATTAAGACTTCTGAGGACACATTAGTGGTTTCTGAGAGATGACACGCACGTTGCCACTTCACAGTGAAAAGAAAAAAGACTCAGAACTGGAAAACTCTGCACAAATTTGATCTGTGAGCACAAAGGTTTTTCCAAGTACTTTGTTTTCCATTGTCAAAAAGCGATGTGACTGAGGTCAAATAATAACTGAAATTGTTATTGTTTGTAAATGATGATGACCGTCTGTCTGTCACTCTCTCCGTTTGTCCTGTTTCCTCTATGATGAGTCGGAATCTGCTCCAGACACCCGTCAGACATCCTCCGTGGGATGAAGCAGTGTAGACGAGGAATGCATGGGTATGCAATAGGACGAGAGGACAAACTTCCATCGACCCGCCTTTTTATGAGGCCGGATCTAATTAAGGTGAAGGCAGGCTCCAGTCTGAACGGGTCACCGGGACAAACAGAGAGACAAACATTCACACCAACACCGATGGGCAATTTATAGTCCAGCCCTGGATCGAAACGGCGAGCTTCTTGCTGTGAGACAAGAGTGCCAACCATTACACCTCAGTGCGACCTTGGGAGGGATTTAGAGTTGCTACAGTAACTCAGCCGCTGCTTTACACCATATAAAACGGACAACTTCAATTAGAAGAACCGTGTTGTTTAACATTTCAGTTCATGTTGACACCTGTTGGATCTTTCTATAGAATGATGACTGAATGAGGAGGGGATACATGAAATTAGGTTACCTCTCTTACAGGTCAATAAAACAAGACGCTTTTAATCGCTGTCAGAGAAACCTCAGCTTCTGCAGTTGTCAAGGCCGTTCAGCATCAATGGCTCACCAATGACAGAAGGTTATCTCCTGAACAAACCTGATGGAAAACGTCATTATCACACAGCCTGTACTGGAGCCGCCTCTTTAGAGCCACAAAGATCATCATCTCTGAGCAATGAGACGGGGAGCAGCAGAATACTCAATCACTGGTATAATTATCTCAAACAATACTAAACGAAGACATTTCAATTACTTTTTTGTCTGCATGCCTCAGCTACACGGTGGCAAGATGCTTATTAATTACTGAAATCCTATTTCCTTTTGTATTTCCCTTTTAACGTCCTTTTCGCCTGAAACCAAGTTTGTTGTTTTGTTTATTTATTTTTTTTTTGTCTGGCAAATTCAATGCAATTAGTATTTGCCTGCTGTTTTTGTGTGTTTTGTTGAGAGCAGGTGGGGAATAAACTGCAAGATATTCCACATTGAACATTTCAAGGCCGATACAATCCAGTCGATAGCAGGAAAAAAATCTTTCAACAGTTTCAGTCTTTATGAGTACATGGCACAATACTACTGTCTTTTTTTTTTTTTTCTAACCAAAAAACCTTGGTATATTCGTGTTGAACTATTCCTCATATCAGCTGTCGGACTTTGTGCACCTTAATAACTATTCAGTGGAAAATGCTTAAAACGAAAATTGCAGAAATTCAAAGCTTCAGATTTAAAGGTCACCGATGAAAGTAGACACTGAAATTCCTGGTTAGTTTCTGTGGCATTTTGGCAATCCTAAAAATCACTGATGTCTCAGTGCTGCAGTATAATGAGACATACAGTAAACAAAACACAAAGCTAAGAACATATCGGAGGTGGATAAGAGTCCTCCATATGTGTATTCTAGGAGAACGATCACAGCTGGGATGCACTTGTTATTCCAGGTGGGCTCCTGCGAACACCGAATTCAATCATGCGCTTGACAGTATTGCGGAGAAAGCACCGCATTAAGAAAGCGCTTCATCTCTGATTGTGTTTGCGTTGACATGTGCCGCTGTTGCATTGAGCCGAGATCGTGTGCGTTCGTTTCTGTACCCTGATGTGATGTAGGGCAGCAGCTAGGACACCGTATCGATCCGCCGGTCACTATAAAGCTCAAAGCATGGCCTGTTCCCCTGCAGTGACCTTCAATACAAGACCTCATGCAGGACACACACACACACACACACACTCACAAACAACTCTCCAACGTTATGGAACAAGTAGATCTGAAACCAATAAACGCCAATTAATGGAGGGCTTTTCTATTACGGCGTGCAATGTGAGAATATGGAGGCACTGACATGTGCACGCATTAGTCTGCCAGAGCAAGGGAGGATGTCAACAGAAGAAATATTCAGAGCGTCAGCGTGACTAACCAGCCAGCTTGCCTACATACTGGCAACATGTGTTTGTGCTGTCTTTATAGGATCCAAGTACAAATTGAGAAATAAGTAGAAATGTGAGCATGCCAAGAATGAAGAGCAATGGGAGAGAAAAGCTAAAGAAAAAAAAAAGAAAAAGACACAAGTGCAAAAGAAAGACTGGATATTAACAAAACAGAGCCAAGGAGGGAGAAGAGAGGAAGAGAATATGCTTTGCAAATTAAGCCTGTTCTTGTAAGGACATGAGGTGATTTCCACTGCTAGCAGGAGGGTCAGCTGAGCTCAGCTCCGTCACCCACGGGACAGATTACAATTGATATAATACTCTGCTCTTGCCTCCATTAAGGTAATACTGTAATCACTGGACTATCACGGGGTTATCACTCGAGGAAACTGCATTCTCCGAGTGCTTGCTATAAATCCTCGAGCTGAGAAAGCGTGCCCAGATGCAGACTGGGAAACACACACTTTGGGCACTGCAGGCATGACATGCAGAGACGCTGCAGCTGTATGCTAAAACTGTTGTGTAATCCTCCCTTGCATTGTGTTGTAACCTTCAGCGGTTGCTGCTATAAATCTCCAGGCTAACAGAGCTGCGCTGAATGGATGGTGAAGCCAGCCAGAGAAGACATATGCACCTAAATTGTTAGAAATATAGAAATATTTCATCCTTTCCATCAATTTCGAAACAAAACAATGGGATTTTCATGCATTACAATGAAAACAAAAAATATTCCACACTACAGCAGATTTTGTAGTGGTTATTCCTCTATGACAACATGAAGACATTTGTCTCATTGACAAAACATTCAAGATCCTCAAGGGGGGCAGTGAAAAACCATTCATTATTTGTGAACAGCTTCTTGAAAAAACTGAAGCTAACCCAGAGAGCTGAGTTTACAGCGATGCCTTCCTCCTCAGTCCAGGCAAAACGAGGTTAACGCAGCAACTAATGCATTTATTCAATACTGGAAACATAGAAAGAGAACGCTGGCCCTTTAAAGTAATCTGATTTAGTGTGTCGTGGGGTGTGTGTGCATAAACACAAACGTAAGAAGGGACCAGATGAGAGGCTGGGAATAAATAAAGGCGTCCGTGAGGAGAGAGGAAGGAGAAGGGAGGCGAGCTGAAGAAAGCGCAGCACAGCAGAAGGCCATCACGGCCCCCGCTGCAAATGTTAGCCTTTTTCTATGTGATCTCACGTCCGGAAACACGGTTACAAATTAACCAGTTTAGTGTCGGCGGAACAGCACGGGTCAGTCACAACAAATGCCAAGGGAAAAGGCATCAGTTGATGTGTCCACACACACACACACACACACACGAGACACAAACACACACTTCTGGGATAGAAACTCGCGCCTCCTGTGAAGGCAGGAGACAATACACTGAGGCAGTGTGTTTGTTTTAGCATACAGCGTGGGCCCCGGCTTTATTTTAGGCAGCAGAGAGGAAGACGTCACAGAGAAAGTCCGAGAGAGAGCGAGAGAAAGCGAGAGAGAGAGCGAGAGCGAGAGAGAGAGAGAGAGAGAGAGACGCCTACACTCACTTCACTGTGAATGTGAAAGAAATACCAGAAGACTAAATTATTTCTTGGGTTGAACAGAGATGCACAAAACAAGCGCACTACTACACCTTATAATTTATGTCTCAGTTTTCCTTTTCATTTTCTTGTTTGGTCTTCTTTGCTTCATCTCATTCTCTCAATGCCAAATAAATTCTTTCATCTCCACCGACATTGTAACAACATAAATTTGAGGCTCATTCAGGACCTGAAGGGTATTAAAAAAACGGGCAGTGACACAAGTAAAGCCCGTGCGTTTGAGATGGTATAAATAAATCTTTTTTCTAACATCAATTATTTAAATGTTTGAAGATGAAATGGAAAACACTGCACCTTCAAGAATCCACCGCTCATCACACTGGAAACATCACGGGTTAAATGAAACAAAGCATTTATGTAAGTCCCACATTACAGATTCAATTTTATCTCACAGAGATCAGCTTCGCTGCTCGCTGTCCATTCTCCGAATGCCTTGTCAGAGTTATATTAAGTTACTGCTAATGCAAACTGGACATTTCCTCCTGCTGCTCCGTAACAAGTGGTCACATCCCGAGCTGAGCAGTCATAGACTCAATGTACTTGTCAACATGGTTAAAGTGGACACCTATTGTCTCATAAAACTAGGACAAAGTAGACTTAAAATGAGAGGAAACAGTTCAGTATAGTCAAGTTTCTCATTGGACAGTAGACTGTTTTCCCATGTACTACCTAAAAAGCCATTGCACAACACATACACGCATAATTTCTTGCTACAAGGAGCCTCTTGTTTCACTCCACTAATCTCAATAGCTCCAACTAATGACCGACTGCAGTCATCTGCTCTTAGCTCACAGCTGAGGAAATGACAAACAGTCGCTACTGTGCGAGCCATCAGATTGTTTACTGTATGGTGACGGCACATGAAAGCAAAGCGGAGCGCAAAGGAAAGCAGCAGATGTAATGAAATAAACAACTAAATCATGGGGCAGAGTGCTCAAGACTCCATTAGGTGCTAATGGATTGTCATGCCCAAGTGTTCCCTAAAGCCAAATTATAATTGGGGGAGATAAGGTGAGAATTAAGGAGCATGAGGAAAATGAATAACTAGGATGTAATGGAAAAAATAAATGAGAGAACGACGGGCTGCAAGGATGCAACATGGCAGTATCCTTGAAGTGCGACTACCCTTTAACGACCGACATGCGGTCACCTATAAGAGGCCCGTGTCTCCTTGCTAAATGCCAAGCGGCTGCCATCCTGGGTGCATCGGCAACATTTCAACTCTCTGACCTGGTGCCACAGCTGGTTTATCTGCCATGGCGCACAGGTGTGTGTTCACAGAAGAGGACGCTGGGTGAGTGAAAATCTACATGTTTGTGTCTCCAGGACAGCGCTGTGTCAAGCTGAAGGACGATCAGTTTGACAGGATGAGAATGGGGAACAGAAGGCAGAATCCAAAGAAGAAAGTCAGTGTTGAGGAGGAAAAAGTCGAAGGGAGCTCCGAGGGATTTTATTATTTTCTAAGAGAAAAATGAGGAAGGAGGAAAAGGGCAAACAGGAAGGCAAAAAAAAAAAAAAAAGATCCCTGAAAGAGGAGCTCTTCTAGCTAGCATCCTGACAGTGTGACAATGAATCCAGCCCTTTTAGCTCAGGCACTGGCATTATGAGAGAGGACATCGCCCGAGGTATTCTCTTTCACACACACTCTCTCACTTTCACTCTAATAGACATGGAGGGAGGGAGGAGGGAGGGGAGGACTTCACAGTCCGTTAAACACCACGAGACCGACAACGTGCTTCAGCAGCACAGGACAACCAGTTCCTCTAACGGATACCAGGTTAGCCATGCTTTAAACTGGGGTGGATATAAGCATTACACATTCTGATACGTCTCAGTGCCTCCGAACAAACTCAAAGTACATGTAATGAAGTCCTTCATTCTGTATTTATCTAAAAAAAAAAAAAATCTGACAAACCAGTATCACCAGACGAGTGACGACAGGACACCGAACGTCCGAGGTCAGCATGTTTCAGCGGTAAGATCACGAAGCGTGTCAGGAGTCACGATACTGGAAGATGACTTCCTCCAACTTAAAGACAGACATTAGCGGTCATCCTCGAAGCTCAAAACAGCAGAAAAAAAAATGCTTACTTGGAGTCCACACTTTCAGTCACACGGTGCTGACTGGAGATGGTTTGATATGACAGTGTTGGAACAGACAGGTGGTTGGTTGCGATCTCATTTACTCCAACATGACAAAGGTCTGCTTTTTCCACAGGAGAAAAAGCAAAAGTTTGAATTCATCCGTGCTGCTTTGAAAGAAAACCTTTCAGCCCTCCAGGATGAAACTTTTGCTGAATGAACTCGATTGTTAGCCTCGAGTTTTGTGTATCTCTTTACCTTTCCTGCACTTGGTCGTTCGGCCTCCAGGTTCCACTCAGAGGTGTTTAGAGGTTTACTCCCAGAATGCTGACAATAGTCTTTTCTGTTTGGGCAGTCTGCCCCAGTCTGACAGTTGATGTGGGAGTTTCCTGGCATGTTTTTGAGTCGATCTGCTCAGTGAAAAAGTCTGCTGTTGTCAATAAGGGGTCATATTAGACCACTTGGTCTCCAAGGCAACTGAAGAAACTTTGTCTGGAGAAGTAAACAGTGAAATTACCATTTTAAAAAATAATATCGCCAACTTTTTTTTTTACCACTCTCACTGCAGATAAAAAAAGGCTGCTTTACTGTTGATTTTGTTGGGGAATCAACCAACCTTACAACGTTCTCTGGCATTAAAATCGGAGAGCTATACATGGCGAAATAAATGGTAAAATAAAATGCCTGGGAGGGTTGTTGATGGCGCACTACTGCGTCATAATTTCACCTCATGGTGTGTCGCTCTGCTGTAGCAGAGCAAATTGATTATAATTAAATCAGCAGCTGCTTCCAGAGTAAACTCGAGTTTCTAAAGTTGCTTTTAGAAATGACAGCTATCATCAACGGTGTTCAGAAGAACATTTGAACTTGGAAAATGTCACTTTAGTATCCGTGGCAATCAACTGCAAACAGACTCAGCAATGTATCATTTGTTATTTTAGGTTGAGATAAAGAACAAAGCAGCACTTCATGAGGAAGCTGGTCTGAAGACGCATGCAGCAATGTGCAAAAAAACCACACCACTGAAAAACCACAAAGCTCCACGATATCACGGCATGCTGGTTCAAAATGATGCAAAACAAGATGTAGCTTCAAAGATACATCCGCTAAATCACAATTAGCCTTATCATTACAAGACACTTCTCTATTCTTGTACTCTTGCTTTGCTGTTTAATGTCACACTTTCAGGTCTTCTCCCGGGCAGAAGCATTCTGGATCCTTCTCTGTCTGTCTTCTCTCAGGTCTTCCTCTTTCCCACCAGCCTTTGCTCATTGCCAACACCCTTTATCTCACCTGAGCAGAGGTCCAGACCGTCTCCACCTGGCCTCTGAAGCTTCATCTCGAAACCGCTCCCTCTTCTGAGGAAAGTCTCGGGAGTATCGTTCCTGCCACCTCCGGATCAGCCTCCTGGCCTTTCATTATTACTGTCACACAACAACTGACACTCGTCTCCACCCACTCCATCCTGCACGCGCTCTCTTCTCCTTTTTTCTTCTCCATTGCTCAGGAAGGTTGACCTCACATACTAACACCCATTCAGGTTCACCGCATGTGTTTTTCCCATCTTGTCTCTACGGTCGAATGCAGATCTCCAGCTCTCCAGATTCTCATTCAAAATTAATGTCAAGAAGTGTTCGGAACAGTATTCAGCAGTGTGTTTATACTCACGTAGGAAATGCTTCTCCAACAAGGCAATTTCCAAGTGACCTTTCACTTCATTGAGTCTGTCCGACTCCGACCTCTGGAATTCCTGGATGGCTGCAGCCATGGTTGGAGACCCCGAACCAGCCTGTGCACACAAACACACACGTGCATAAGCATCTCACACACACACACACACACGGGTATAAATAGGGATTCATGCACGTAAGCGAAGCAGCAGGGATATCCCAGATGAGCCGTCATGCACAGATCAGCATGGTGCCATGACTCACGCCAATGTGTTCACGGTTTAAGTCCAGCAGGAGTGAAATATCATGATGAAGCGGGAGGGAGGAAAAAAAAAAGAGGGAGAGAGAGAATCCCCCTCGTCTTCCGGCTACAGCAATACTGGATGACTCAATCTGCACTGACTCAGGGCTTCAACCCCGACACACAGCTGGCTAAACAAGCGAAGGTGGAAAGACTGAAAGACTGAGAGGAGAGGAACAGACGGAAAATGTGAAGGAAAAACAGGGGGAAGGCTGGATGAAGGGCGAGGAAAAGAAGGGAGCGGGTGGAGAGAGAGAGAGGTGGCCGTGCTGGCGGATGACGAGCACTGCAGGTTGAGCATCGCCGTTCGACTTTAGCAAGGGTCCTTTAAGAGACTCCTGCCCCATACACACACACACACACACACACACACACACACACTCGATGCAGCAGCTTCTCCCCACAGCAACCGGCATGGTTTGTGTGTGTCTGCAGAGACACACTGCAATGTCGAACTGACGCGCTCTCTGCCAAGGAAAAGAGGGAACGAGAGCGAGAGAGAGAGAGAGAGAGAGAGAGAAATAACTGAAAACCGACAGTGACCTGAAAGTAAGTGCTTTGGGAGGAAGCCAGAACCAAAAAAAAAGACAGAATGGTGGAGACACAGAGACGGATGGCTCATCCCCGAATAAAGTCGTACTTCAAAGGAAAACAGATGAGCGCCTCCTCTGGAAGTGTGTCACAAAGGGGGGGGGGGGATTTTCACTGAAGACGGAATTGAGACCGGGGGGATGAAAGGGACGACAGGGAGGTAGAGACGACACAGACAGCGACACAGAACAAGTTCCGCTTCATTACGATCTGCTCGGCCACCATTCTTTCATTTGGACCGGGTCAGCGTTATTTTCCCCCGCTGTGTCGCTTCAGTGACGGCGCGCAACAGAAACACAGCGCCGCCGCGACATTTTACGCAGTCGTCACCTCTCAGTCTGAACCTCCCAGTTAATAAAAGTAGGTCGAGTCCTGACGTCACGCCGGACGATTATGGGCCGATTAATTATTGTGTTCCCCCCTCTCTCTCCCTCTTTCAGGACTGTGGTTCATGTGAGCTCAGGAATCTCACTGCGCCCCGCTGGACAAAACTTAACTATTGCATGACCTCCGTGTTCAATATTCCACACCTCTGCTGGCTGCTTGCAGAATAAAAGTGATCAGATGGGGCTCTAACATGCAGCAAATATTAAAATACATTTTTAAAGAAGTTCCTAAACCCACATTCTTATTCATGTGATGATAGTTACCACAGTACACACGAAGATGTACCATTATTGATATAGATCTTTTTAAAATACAAATAAAAAAAAACCAAAACTTTTTTTGATGCTGCTTTGATTATCATAAAAGAATTTTCTAGTTCAGATGAACACTGAGGCAGGGCTGAGGTTCAGGACACTCTGGCTTTACAGTGTCTCCATAATTTATGCTTCCCTGTCTAACTAGATAAGCACAGGAATGAACGAAGTCACATTTAATCCTTCTTTTTTTAAACTCTCCACCGAGTGTCCTGATTTTTGAGGCACCGCTGCAAGCAGAGTGTCCACACTAGTATGGACCTTCATCTGCATCTCCTCTCCAGTTCAGCCGCATCCTGCTCCACTTCCAGCATGAGCCTGATTTTCTGAATGGATCGGAGATCCTTTTTACTGCACCCCGCGTCTTTTGTTGACGTATCAACTCCCAGAAGTGTGTCAGTCATGTGGCTTCTGCCGCTTTCCTCCTCACTGCTTCTGAAGCGTTGACATGAATTGCATGGTTACCTTTGTACGGGACTAACACACACACACACACACACACACACACACACACACACATGTCCCAGCTGGCTCAATCGAGCAGCTCTCGGGACCTCACATGCGTTTAACATCCCTGTTGCTGTGTGCAATTTGAGCTCGCCACTCTCATGAGGCTGGATAAGTCCATCACCCTGGGAAAACGGCGGAGGGTGTAATTTGAAGGTCACGTTGTGAACATATTCCGCGTCACTCCAAACCATTTTCTCACCCCCTGCAGGTTAAGTATACTTTTGACCTGTTAAGATACAATACTTTTCATGAAAGAACTGTGTTCCAGCAAGCTGTGAAAGAAAACAGCATGAACAAGCACCGAGCGGGCAGAAAATAAAAACCGAGTCATTCTTAAACCCTTTTCCTGGTTTAGTGCCAACAAACCTGTAAAAGTTTGCAGAAAAGGCAACTGTGTTACTGATAATGTGGTTAAGATTGAATTTGCAGGTTACCAACCCTGTCCATTCTACTTTGCATTCTACGCAGTACAGTTTGAAAATTGTACTGGCATTGCAGCTGTTATTCACTAATAAACATCCCATGCACTCAAAAATCAACCTGAAAAAAATAAATAAATAAATAACAGCTAACACAACATCAATTCTGGGAAACTACCGTGATTTGCATGGCAGTTTGCTTGGTGAAAAAAGCCACATCCTTCCTCTGCAGCACCATGTGCAGTGGTGCAAACAGCAACATTTTGTCAAGTCAGCCTCTAAATCAATATCCAACACTGAATCTTTATATTCTGCAAGGTCACTTTATCAAAACCACAAAAAACGACTTGTGATGCTTCCATTGTAAACATTTCATTGGATAAAGATTACAATGCATGAGCGTAATCCAAACCGATTACAGTGGAGAACCACTTCTGGATTACAGAGAGATGTTGAGCCCTGACTGTAAAACGGAGAGATAAAAGGTTTGTTTTTGAATAGAAACTGATTACAGGCTCAAGCAGGTAAAGACACTGTAGCAATACTCATCGTAGATAAGCCTGTCAATTAATCTCACTGTTACAGGCAGTGAAAATATCTGCTACATCTGCTACAGCCTACAACATGTCAGAAGTGAGGGCAAGAGGTATGAAGATAGGCTTTAAACGCACCACAGATACTGGCTATATCTGCATTAAATGTGGTGAGGAAACTGCTTAATCCTGCAGCAATATCGCGAAGAATCTAGTAAAGTCAGGTGCACTCATCTGCGCAATGACTGAACACCATCTGCCGTGTGACGTCTCCCCATTTAATATGGACAACACGGGTTAGTTTGGCAAAAGTGCATATACTCCGAAGCCCAAGGGCACCAATGATCCTGTTTATGAGGTAATGGAGAAGAGATATGGGAGAGAGCAGAGAGCTGGACGCAGCTTAGATTGACTTCATTCGCCGACCGGTTGAGAATAAAAACCAAGCAGAGGCCTTTCAGGTGCAGCGTGTTCTGTGTGTGAGAGGGTGTCTGTCTCATGTGCACAGATGTGAGTCCCAGCAGGGATAAGAGCTATCTCGGTCTATTTCGGGGCTTTGGCGCGTGACTCATCAGACTCTTCTGCGATGTGGGTGAGGCCTTCCCAGTGGGCTGGCAGTCGCGCGGGCAAACACCGGCGCACACGGAGAAACACGCCGAGCGGCTCGCGGAGGCGCGGGAGCTCACACTAAAACACAGCCGCGCTCAAATCCTGACACATGTTGAGCATACCAGGAGGACTGTTAGCCACGACAACAAATTTGCTCAAAATTGCTTGTTTACCGCACGGCCTTGAGCATTACTGGACGTGACGTAGGAAAAACCAACAGAGACGACCCCCACCCATGCAACAGTTGTATCAATTATCCATTTGAAGAGGAAATAATGAAAGCCGGACAGAGATCCCCTGGGCCGCCATTCAGGAAATGATACAATCAAGTGACTAATCCAGTGCATCTCTCCATCAGTGCGTTATGATGACGACAATGCTTCAGTCGATAGAAGCGATGAGGAAAAAAAAAAAGGGTTGGATCTCATGAGAAGTGAACAGAATCTATGTGGGGGGAGAGCAGATCAGGAAACACAATCTGGATCACCTACTTGTCATGGCGGCTGCGGCTCAAGGTTGTCCTCTTTCGCCAGTTTCTCCTGGATGTTCTGTGCCCCACAGACATCTCGGACTCCAATCTCACGAGGCTACATTCCTGTCCCCTCAGCCTCCTTTATCACTTTCCTCGCTTTAATCTCCTCTCTCCCTCCATTTCTCATTCCCCTTCCTGCTGTCCAATATCTGCTCATCTCACCGCCGCTTTCGCCATTTCCGTTCTGGTCTGCTGCTGATCGCCATCTCACTCTCATGTCCACACTAAGAATCTCTGTCATCTCCTTCATTTTTCTTCATAGTGACAAGAAGCCCCTGGATCATCCTCTTCAAATCATCACAGAGAAGTGATTATTTGTTTTTTTTTTTTAGTCTCAGCATTAATTAAGCCAGGATAAAGAAAGTTGAAACTGTGAATGCTGTACATTTCCATCTGTTGTTGTTTTGAGGAAAATATGCAAGATCACACTGAGATCAAAAGACTTTTCAGAAGGAATAATTTATGAATGTATAAAAAAAAAAAAAGCGCCACCGTGTCAGTTCGTCCTTTCCAGTCAAGATGAACTCTGCACAAGCAGAAGCAACTCGGTGCAGATAAAAAATAGAAAGAAAAAGAGCAAAAATGTGGATTAAAGGGTATTTCTGTAAAGTATAAAGCCCAGCGGAAACACACAAACAGGTAAGAAACCAGGTGAGCGCTCACAGGGTCTCGCAGGGCGTCCTCCGTGTCCCGCAGGGCTGATCTGGGCTTCAGCTGCATGTCGTCGCTACATTCGGTGTCGGAGGCAGGCGGCGACTCGGCCAGATCCGGGAAGTCTTCTCTCGTCCTGGGGCCTCGGAACCGGATCTTGTCCAGGCGCTTTAGCATGGTCAACACCGCGTTCCTGGGCTTTACCTTAACATGGCGGACGGCAACCCTGCGGCACAACAAATCATGGCATTAATGGAAACTGTCTGATCGGAAGGCATTCTCATTACATTACCTAAAGGAAAAAAAAAGTTATTTTATCCTCTTTATGGTTGAATTGGTGAGTATTTGTTTAAGATGCATCATTACAAGTTCAATCCTCTCCTTCACCTTAACATTTGCTAACCACTGATCTTTAATGCTGCTGAAGTTGTAGACGTGCCAAGTGCGTTTTGCTCTCCTCTGCACGGGAAACCACATCCTGTCACTCAAACGGCAGAAATGAAGCAGATCAATCGATTTATCTTCCATAGGTGAGGCAGCAGCGACGACTGACACAGATGACGAACTGTTTAATGTTTGTGTCTACAATAGAAATGTAGACACAAACATCAGCGGTGGGCTGTTTGACTTAAGATGCAGAGATCTGTTTCTTTCCGGCAAATCTGTAATGAAACAGATTTGAGGAGATCTACTAGTAGGGTAGTAGCAAGTCACAACAATCCATCATCCTCGCCTCCAGCGGAGTACAGAGCCAGATCACTCCTGGGTTGCATTTTCATTGCTTACATTTGTCATTTGATGGAAGGATCAAGGGGAGTTACTCCATGTGTGATCCTGCGAGATGAATTAATCTGCTCGAGTGACTGGCCCAGTGTCGAAAGCTGACTGATCAGACTGTTTATTGGTAAATAACTGGTTAAACAACAAGACGATTGGCCAAGGGACAAAGAGACAGGCACCATCTTGAAATTGAGTTCAGTTACTGTATTTGATACGTACCAAAAAACGAGAGACTGGTTGAGGCGATGAGTTTTGTACACAAAACATATTTTTAGCAACGAATCATGAATCCCCTTCCTCCACCCACAGGAGCGCATGTAAGTGGAAATTACAGATGTGACCGGTTGGCTCACATTTTCTCCCCCGAGTGGAAATGTGGTGAGTGGCAGGTTAATAAACACTTCCCTCCGCCTGTCAAGACACCTGTCTCTATGAGATCTGTTCTCACAATAACCACCTGAATCCATTTACAGCGCGATGCGAGCAGCGGCCCAGTCCGTCACTGGTCAGCTGCTCAAACAGCCTGTGGTTACACACGGAAAAGGGGTAACTTATCAACCGTAATGCTGGAAAACCTCCTAGGAGAAACTACAATTGACAAAATATGAGTGTTTTTTTGTTTTTTTTAATACTCATTCAAAAGAAACAAACTGCTACACACAAGTTGAAAAAACATGTTACAAATTTGTCTTTTCACCACAATACTTGAAGAAAAATTGATGTTCGGCTCAGGAGGCCTGAATAAGAGATCCTCAAACAGAGTTCTTTCCCCACTTAAAAAGTATCTCTGATGTAAGAGCAAAACTTTGCATCAAGTCGAGTCTGTGCTATTATTTACTTCCTTTCACTACCGCGTCCTTCAGGGCACCTACCTCCCTTTCATTTGATTTCTTTTTTAAGGATTTCTTTCTGCGCTCCAAGGGCAGTTTCAACTAAAACATCTTAAAGAGAGAGAACAAAAGAAAAGATGGGAGCCGCAGACAGGGAAGAGGTGGTCTAAACCACAGAGTGTTACCGTGGTGATCTAAACCCAAACAGCCATTATCACTCTTTCACTTAGATCTGTACGAACTCATAAACACCTCCGAGAACGCTGCATGAGCTTCATCCGCAGTACATACGCATGGCCCAGGACATCCACTCAAAATTTGCACCATATTACCCAGATAACAGGAATTTCTGGCGCCTGCCAGTGTTTTGCAATACATGTACAAATGTCGTCCAACAGTTCTTGAAATTGAGTTTTTCTCCAGAAGTGTTGTTGTTCAGTATAAAAGAGGCCTGAGTATTGAAACACGTGCAGCAACACACAACCAAAAGGCATCTCACACATACACACATCATATTAGATTTGTGTATGGATACACATCGGGCTTGTGAAACGACTCACCCTTGACTAATGGATCCAGCAATAAACAAACCTAATCACCCTGTGTGTGAGTGTGTGTGTGTTTGTGTGTGTGTCTCACCTTATGTCTGTCGGTAAGCTGCTAATGACCCGTAGTGGCGGGAGGTTACTCCTGGCCACGCAGGCCACACTAACTTCAGCAGCCAATCAGGCTTCTTCTATGGCTTCAATGAAATCCGGCAGCTGGACTTATCAACCAATTAGGAGAAAACTGATCAACAACTGTTGTGGTCCTTGAGTTAGCAACAGAAAAACATGATATAAAATGCCACATTTTCACTACGTGTTGAGTTTGTACAATTAAAATATCTCATTTATTTAATTGTGCTTGTTTGAACACTGAGTGAATTCTAATTGTCTTCACATGAGATAAGGCACAAGCGTTACACTGTGCTGCTGACTGTTCACTGTCTTTCCTTTGTAAAGGAGCTGAAAGAAGCTGTCTGGAATGCAAACATAGCAGGGTAACACCACTATGCAAGAAAAATCCTCCTGCTATGAGAAAGCAGCCAAAGCAAACATCATATATTTGTCACAGCATGGTTGGCACTTTACTGCTGTTGTTTTGTTTTGTTTTGTTTTTTTAAGTGTGTCCACAAAGCATTATCTGCTGATGTGTTGAGGTTCGTGTAATGCTAATATCCAAAACACTGCATTTCAAGTCATCTTTAATCTTTTCGGTTCAGGTAGGTCTACACTTTCAGATAAAGAGTAATTTCCTTGACTTGGAGCACTCGCTGGTAAGCTAATAAACCTACAAGTTCTCTGCCGTATACCAAAGCTCTCATCTTACTCTGATAAGGCATGCCTTCCCAATCTCCCCGGACTGTGTATAAGAGGATACTGGCATGCTATAGCGACATGAGAAGGGAGCAATTCATCCTATATCACTGCTGTCGATCACCCGGGCACAAGAGGAGCCACTCAAAGAGCCGCTCGCGAACACAATAAGGCTCCGGCGCTCACGCAAGTAGGCCACAGTCCGCCTAACATGGCCAGAAAACATCAGTCAGGTGAAAATGCTGCAGTGGAGTGTTTCAGATGAGAAGCTTGATCATCATCATCATCCATCTCAAAATATAGCAAGGCACACACCTCTGGAGCAATCCTCAACTTTGGCCAGTTTCCTGAGACTCTCATTGAGACACAGAGTGGGATTAGAGTGACCTTTAGCAGGCAGCGGCTGGAATGTTCCAGAAAGCTGCAACATGTTCACTTTCTTGCATTTCTAATGAAGTGAGAGGTGACAGATGGCGAGAGGAGTAGAAAGCATCGGGCTGCTGTCAAGCTGGATAATACCTGAAAACAAACCAAGCTGCCAGGTGTCACTGAAAGAGGGTAAAAATATCTAAATACCCTAACCAGTCCACTTACATACTCGCATATCTCAAACAAAACACACGCTTGTAATGCGTGGGAGGAGTTAATGTGTTCTTGCCGTTTATAATTCGATGCAGGAAGGAGGGAAGAGAGGGCAGATTGGATTAATTTTAACAAGGCATATTAGACAGACGCATCCTGCAATGTTTGCAGTTGAAGTGGAGTCCCGTCAACAAATTCTGACAGGAGAATAAAAAGGTCAGAAAAGGGGAAAAAACATGCTGGCTTTTATCTAACCAACTAATGCAAGCCTCTGGGCAGGAGGCAGATGACCAGGCATAAAATAAAAGGCGGTCATTGCTTACTTGTTTGAAGCAAACATCAGACAGAGGTTTTTTTTTGGTGGCGGGGACGGTTTTAGGACACGAGTTATGTGCATCTTATGACTGATATTGACAAATGGAAACAGCCCATCTGTCAGCGTTGTTACAAAGCAGATGTTTGCCATCCATCTTCTTTAACCACTTTATCGAACTTCGGGTTGCAGGAGGCTGACTATGCTGACTCAGGGAAAAGAAGCTGCACACACACATTTCACAGGTTATATTAGGATTAATCTCAAACACGTTTTTGCACTGTGTGAAAACGTGATGACAGGTTGGAGAATTTTTACTTGTTATGGCAAAAAAGCACTGGGAACTTAAAGAAATGCCAATTTCTAATCTTATTTCAAGTAGGTGTTGGGAGAGCAGAATTCAAAATGAGTAACACACTTGAAATGAAGAGGATGACAGGGATTGCAAAAGAAAAAAAAAAAGATTCTTAAATAGAATGTCTTATTTGAAGAAATATTAGCAAGCAAATTATCATTTGTTCCATTAGCAGATTTCTTTTCATCTTTTTATTTACTTTTTTTGACAAGCAAAAAATATCTTGTATTTTCTGTTCCCACTTATTATTCCAACAACAGCTGCAGTCTGCATGTGAGGACCTATCAGATTTCAAATTGAAAGCCTGAAACTACAAGAACAATGCTGGTTTTCTCTACAGGTGTTAACAATATCTTATAATGTGAAATATATTAGGAAGTCCACAGGTACACACTTGTTGTTATCCTGCAGCCCTGTTCATGTACGTATTTGCCATATCGCAGCAGTCCGACCCTGCCGCTACTATCTCATCATGCAGTTATATAAGAAGAGACATAAACAATCAATACTTCCTTGACAATTGGTCAGTCTGCTCTCCAGCTCATAAAACTGGACACAGAACAGCAGTGATAGAGATCAAAGAGGAATCCGACGGGAATGTCCAAACAACCACACAGCTTCACAAGCTGTTCCCATAAAAATACCTCAATTTAGGGTCGGCCTAAACAGAGTCATGCTGAACAACAAATTCTATAACACAACACTTTCTATACAAGCTGGACTTCTTTTATGTGTCTTACCTCTCATCACAAATTCAAACCAAGTACAGCTGAACCACTTCTTTTTTTTCCACATCACATTCAGGGCTACACCGTTTCAGAAGTGTATTGACTTTGTTGTTTTTCTTTGATTTTTGTGCGTCTGGCTCCTGCCCTGTGCAAAGGTATGACTTAATTAAAGCTGCCAATCCATGAAAACAATTTTCTAACAAGATGATCAGTTCTGTCATTTTGAAATTGCAGAGCATGAATGCATAGTGGATGGTAACTTTATCATCCCTGCAAAATATATACATTTCCTTACACATATTGTCCACTGGAAAAAAAAAAAGAACGATGGATGAATTCATAGAAAAAGCTTCAGGCCATCATGACAATACACCACGTGGAAGAACAAGTCCAAAGTTCTCATTACTGGGAAGAATACTTTTTATTCATCTCAATGTTCACCTCTTGCCTTGACATTGAATCTTGCATGGAAGTTTGCTGTCATGAATGTGGATTCTTTGGAATTTCTTAATAAAATTGTTCCACTTCGGCTCAGTCCCTTCGTTTATGAATGAATACTTGTTGGATTTGAGAGGGAACAGAGTGTCAAAGTGTCCCACCGGTTTGAACGCACCACAGTCCAGATACATTCTAACTGCATCCGATACAATGTAACTGCAGGAGCTCCGTTCAGATAAATGGAACAGCAAAGATTCAATAAAGTGTTATTCGGCGAAGGCGTTTGTGCGAGTTTGAGTAGAGCGAAATGTCCCTCTAAAAAGCTGCAGTGGTGGTTTTAGTAGTATTAAACTGTACTGACGAGGACCACCAGTGGCTAGGCCAAAACTAACGCTGCTCAACACAAAAGCGACTTTTATTTGATTATTTAAGAACAAAAACTGAATTAAATGGCGCAGTTAGAAGTTAGGCCTCGGGTTATTAATTCCTACAAAACCGTGACGGTCCGATATCTTTTTTTAATTACCCGCAACCTAACGGGAGACCACATGGGAATTAAAAAAATAAAATAACACGCAGAAACGGACGATGTCATGTTTGGGACACAAATTCTTCATTAAAAAAAATAAAAGAAAAAAGGTTCTCCTTACCCAGCACGTAAATCGTAGCAAAGTTTCATGAACACTGAGATTTGCCTGTAGTCTATCCGTTCAGTACACCTGCTGCTCAGGACGTCCAAACCAGCGCCAGGCTCCCGGGGACGAACCGCTCACCGCCCGCATCCTTCCCCGCCTCGACCGCCTGGCTCCCCGCGCTCCACGCGCGTCGTCTCCCGCTGGTAGCACCGGGGCCGATGGAGGAAAACCAGACGAGAGAGCTGGTTTTGGGGGTGGGGGGGAAATACCAGTTGCGTCTCCGCCGCCTCCTCCTCCTGGATGGAGCCTTCTGACCGGAGCGGCTCGCCGTGCCTTCGCCTCTTGTTGATTTCGCAGAATCGGGCACTGGCGGAGAGCAGGGCCGGGGAAATGTCGTCAGTGTGCGGCGCTGCTTTTCTTAAAGGGGCCGGGAGCTCCGCCGACACCGGGGGTGGAGGGTGGAGGGTGGGTGGGGATAAACGCCTCCATACCACCGCCCTGTGGCTGCGACTGTCATGTAGCCATAAATTATACATCAGGTGGGCAAACAATGGGCTCGTGATCCAGTCAATACCAATCGATATAAATAGCAGCATCACTGAGTCATATTGTCTCCGTTTAAAATGAAATGGAAAAGAAATAATAATAATAATAAAAAAAAGATCCTCATATATTCCTTTTGAATACAGCAAAGGTTGCCAATCTAAGGTTCGGGACCCTCATTAACAGTCTCTTTGGTCCTGTTTCTTTATCACAAAGTGCCCCGCCTCTGTCCCCATGTACACACCGGAAAACAGAAATATTCTGAAACGCTGCTGGAGTACACAATTCTTCTAGATCAACACTAATGGCAGACTCCAGAGTGGGATGACCTCCAGTCCATATTCTCCTGGGACTTGGTAGTTTCACAGACGCGATCCAACTTCAGCAACTTATCCATAAGAATGTCTGTTGTTAATTTTAAGATATCATATCAACATCAAATGAGATATCAAAGAAGGGATCTGCAGTCAGTTTTGCGGTAATCTTGGGGGATCTGAAGGGAAAAGGGTGTGATCTACTGCCATTGAGGTGTTAGAGGAATCTCGCTCAAATAAGACTGGTAGACATAAAAAAATGTTTAACTTTGCTTGAGAATAACACCAAAAACAGCAACAAAAGAAGAACATGGGGAAATAACTTCACATTCCTGAGTAGGCATGGGAACACAGTAGCTTTAACTAATAAGAAAATTCTCTTAAGAGGATCATGGAGAAAACTCTTATCTCCTGGTTAAAAATAATCTGTTTTTCCAAATCAAGAAAATTATTTAACAGGATGATTATGTTGTGAGCTGATTTTTTTTTTTTTGGCATCATGTTCCTCTTGAGACTGTGTAAACTCATAACAAAGCTTAAATATGTACTTTCACAATGGTTGTCAATCCAGAATGCTGAAACAATTTATTTAATTACTAATCAGTTTTAATGTCACTCGTTATTTAAAGAACTACAAAAAAGACAATTTGTTTTGACAAATTAAGTTAAAAAATGATCTGAGCACTATGAAATTATTTGCAATGAAAAGGAAGACCTGCGTTTTGTTCATTCAGTGATGAAATTATCTCATCATATTGAGGAAAACACTCTTTTTCCTGAACTTACAAAACATATTGTTCTGTGGAAACTATTTATTAAAATTTACTGACGAACATTTATCACGGTTGACACTGCAGCAAAGTTACAAAATTCCCCTATAGACAGAAAAAAATATAGACTTAATGTTCTCAGTTTTATCAACTACTTCCAAAGCTGTTTTATATGAAGCATCTTATTGATTTTGTGCTGCCAGCTACCATCTATTGTCTCCTTGTTTCTTAGACCACAATGATTCTGATTCTCTTCGATGAGCCATCGTCTCTGCTGCTTCCATTGATTTCAAGGCCGTTAAAGGTGGATTGTGCCATTATACTCGCCTCAGGTGCTCAAACAAGCTGAAAGCTCACAGCTGCAAATCACATCCTTAAAACAAACACACACAAAAAAAGAAAACGACACTAACCTTTGCATTTTTCCTGGATGTCTGATTCTCCTCGTCTTCACTGAAGCAGTCCCGCTTTTTCCTGTAACTGTTTGCTCTTTAAATCATTAGATTGCTTCCCCAATCCTCTTGTCGCAGCTTGAGTTCAAATGAGCAGCGAGGGAGAGGATTGTGAGCAGGATTGGAAGGGAGAGAGAAACTGGAGTCAACTGACTCCTGACCCCTGAGATGGGACCAGAGATTACAGGGAAGTAACCACAACAACGCTCGATGTCTGCTGAGCCCAGGATCACCAGAGTCCTCCTCGTAGTTTTGACCTTTCAAGTCTTTTCAGACGTTTTCACACCATCACAAACACACTGATCGTCAGCAACCTGCAAAACAACAAACTAACAAGACAGCAGGTCGGATTTCAAACCATCAGTACATCAAGAGAGGCGGCGCACGTTTGGGTTCGCCTCTCATTTGACTATTCAAATATGTGAGTCGTGGAGCCACAGGCTTTTTCCATAGCAAGGTTATCATTCTTTTATCACGACTTTGGATAAAAGGCTGGAAACCTGCAGAACGGGTCGTCTAATTTAGGATTTCATTTCAATGTTTCAGTTTGTGTGGCTCTTAATGAAGCTGCAAGTCCAGGTATTGTTGGAGAGTAGATTCCATCTTGATGCCTTGTGTCTTTTGGGCCACATTATGTGAAGTGAAATGTGACTTTAGTGACTATAGTCGTGCAGTTTGTCAATTAAAACATGTATCCTACTCCACAGGGTGCACATTGCCCTTCATTTCAGGTGTTAAATGCTGAGTTTTAAAATCCACCTGTTGGATTGCAGCATGGTTGAGTCTGAATAAGTGTGAGAGGAAAATAAAGTTTCAATCGAAAGACTCATTTGCTTTCACTGCCAAGGTTACTGGATGGAGGAAAAAACACTTTTAGGGGGAAAAGCTAAAACAGCAAATAAATAAAATGTCTCCTACTGGCTGTACTGCGTTAGTACAGATTTGGACTTCAATAGAGTCTGTTCTTATTTATGAGGTTCCACACACACACAAACTGTGCAATCATCATCAATTCAAAATCATAATTTTACTCAATTACATTCAGTTTGAAAGGATTCTGGGAGATTAAAGGGATTCCTTCCAGCTTCATCGATTACAGCTGTCATGTATAGATCTCGATCTGATTGTGTATCAGCATGAACAGTTCTGCATTCAGTAAATATATTGAATTCCAACTTGATGTGTTTCTAGTGCAACACCAGGAATGTAAAATACTCATACTTTTTGCAAGCTTAGGTAAGATTATGTTGGATTTTTTTCCCCCCAACCAATTTATTATGAAGATGTTTGATCCACTATGGAATCAATCAAAATTCCTTGTTAATCCCTGTTATATAATCACTCTGAAGGTCACTGAAACGGATCATTCTTTGCTCAAAACTCCTCTCGGTCCCTGTGCTTCACGCCTCTGATATCTCCCAGCAGCCTTCTGGAACCTTATAAATGACCTTCTAAAATCTGATTTGTAAATGTAATAATCTCCACATAGAAACAAGGTGATCGCCTGTTGTGCAGCTGCAGAATGAATAAAGGCTGGATTCATCATGCACACAGTGGGTTTCCTGGCCTCTGATCTTCCTCTGGTGTCTTCTAGAAAGCGCGCCACTGTTGCGATTTCCTAAATCCTCTCCCTGCACTCATTTAGAAACCCCTGTAATAAACCCTTTAATCCCAAACCGGCATTTTCTGGAGGGTTGCACAACTGCGTGTTTCTTATGCAACTGGCAGAGCATTGAGAGTAAATGATGGAACAGTCGAGAGGAAAGACGCCAGGGCTGTTGATGCAAAGCACATTTTGACAGGATGGTTGATTAAATAGTAATCTCTCCTCCTTTGGGTTTCACTTCAGCAAATAAACAAAAAGGAGAGATTTCATATGGATGTATTTTTAAATGGAAGTATGGTGAAATATAATGGACTGTTGATATTTTATTTAGCTGATTTGAACCTAATTCCTTTGTATCTGACTTTGTTTAATTCTCAATCAAATATATTTACTCGCCCCATTCATTTTAAAGAGAGCAAATCAGATGAATCTGTATTCTGAAAGCATTTTAAAAAGCCGATTTCCCCAATTAACTTTGCTTGCTGGTCAGTCAGTAATGCCTGCTGCTGCTGGACATAACGGCCAAACAGCCACTCAATCCAGCTCCGTGCCAGATGTGCAGATTTGATATTGTGCGAAAACAAAATCCTGTCCAAAAAAAAAAAAGAAAAAGAAAAACATCAGGATTAGCTGGTGTGCCAGCACTAAAAGCTTTTTTTTCTTCCCTTCCCAAAACGGCTCTTTCACTTAGCCTTTTGTAATTGCATTCAGTATATTACTGCTATAATTTCAGTTGAATTAGATTTGGATTTTCAATATGAACCCACTGTTCTTTTTTTTAATCATATTTACAGATTATCAAATAATTTTTCCAGTAAAATGCAAAATATTTATTCATTTATTGATGAGCTTTTTTTAGTGTGGTGATGTTAATATCAACATGCAAATTTTAGTTGTAATACATTCAAGTAATTTGGACTACAAAGTTAAGTCAGTCCACTTCATTGACCCACTCTGTCTAGTTAAGTACTTCAAAAGTGGAAAACTGCAGACCTGGAAAGCCTGTCTGTCTTCAAACACTTACTTTATTAACTTACAGGAAGTGGATGACCTTTGACATCTCCATGTGCCTGAATGCTGGACGTCTTGGGGAAAGAAGGCCCAAGGTCAAAGTATCACACATCATCTGCAGTAATCCTGAATACAGGCACACCGCAGGGACGCGTACTCAGCCCCCTCCACAACATTCAAGGTTCTGTTTCTGAAGAATGAGATATAAGAACATCACTAAATCATATGATAACAAATGTATGTGATATGCAGTACAAGAAACTTCCGTTAAATAAATGGATAGCTCATTTTTAATGGAAAAAGTCGCAATTTCCATTCAGGTGAGAGGGGTCCTGACTTGTGAAAAACACAGTATGGAATCATCCAGGTAATTTCCAGGTAATCATGTTGAAGGAAACCAAAGTTATGACTTGGTGAGTTATGACAATGATTTAAATGGACTCAAAGACAACAAAAGTCCTTATTTTGTTAATGCTGCCAGTTTATAAAAGTGCTTTTAAGTGCAGCTTTCATACTGTTGGTGAACCCTAAGTTGCTTGTTTTGTGCATTTCATTCACCAGAAGATGGCGCTGTTGTAACAACCACGTGTGTTCTGCACTGATGCCAACCTGTGGTCCTCTGGAGAGTAAATTATTGAGCTTGCAGTCCTGTGATGTGAGGAGATAAAGAGGAGGGCAGAGGGTCAGTGTGATAGCAGCTACCTGGACTGGATCAGCTCCTCGGGTTTCAGGCTGAAGGTTTTATTCCAACATGAAGCACGGGCCGCTTGATGGGACGAGACGTGTTTTGACAGGTTGATTAGAGAAGTGAAAGTAATGTAACTTCAAGAAAAGATGATACGGGAATGCACACAGATTGGTGTAGATACTTCAGACTTACAGGGTTCATGACTACAAGATTTCGTGACAACTAATCCCGCCACAAATCATATTTTGAGAGGCTCCGTCTGTTCCAAGCGCCTCACTTCATCTCTGTCACCTGAGGGGAGGACTGCCTTCAGTTGCTATAGCGTCCAACAGGCTTGTGAAACCCGAGCCCGACGCCTCACCTTTCACTCTGCCTCCCACAATAATTCACCTGGCAGAACCAGCGGCAGCACCTGCACGCCTTTATGCAACCCGGCTGGCACAGACGCTGGTCTCCGGGCCCGGGCGTGACATTTGACCCTTGAGAAGCTTTTCCACATTCATGCCACAAGGTTATTATGTAATTTTAGCAGAGGCATGAAGAAAAAGAACCAAACCAGACCCCGGCCTTTGATCCACCACCATCTAAGGTATGTAAGTGTTGCAGTGGGGAGATGTTAGATACAGCAGCTGGCTTACCTTGAAATACCAGAACAAAGTGGATTTAGCTGTGGAAAAATGTGGACATAGAGGGAAAAATATTTACTTGGGGGTTAAAAAAAAAAAAAAAAAAAAAAACCTTCATACCAATTAAACCAATTATAAAGCTTCTACATTTGATACTGTTTTTACATGAATGTGTTGTAAAACCTGGGAATCATAAGGCCTGCGGGCCATATTGTGGCCCTTTAGCTCTGACTGAGCGGCCCTCAGGGTGTCAACTGGGAAATCCTGAATCAAATGAAAATTACTGTTATTATTGGTTTTATTACACCTAACATGGTTATAGGCCATTACTAGATTATTAGCTGTGGCTAGTAATTCATGCCTCACAAAATTGTCTTTCACAAAGGAAAAAAAACATGGCGAATCAAAAAAAAAACAAATAAATAAAAATTTTGCTACCTGCACCAGTTTGCTGAAAATGAGATTTTGTGGACACAGCAAGTTACTAAAATAGACACAAATCAGGCAAAGAAAACACAGATGTTTAAAATTATTGCAAATAACTCAAAATCCATGTTTAACAGTTAAAATAAGAAGGAAAAACCTGGAAAACAAATGAGAAATCTGCAAGAGTCTCGTAAAAAAAAAAAAGAAAAAAACAGACAACTTCAACGATAAACAAGACAAGGAGAAATAAAAGGAGAAGCTCTCTGGCAAAGAAACACAATAAAGATGCGAAAAGTAATGGCAGAGGGGAGAAATACTGCTGAGGCATAAAATGATAATAAAGAAATTGAACTCGAATAATGACAAAATTACGCAAACAATGATAAAACAAAGACTCAAAACACATAAATCATGGCACTTTTTTTTTTTTTCTGTTAGGACGTCTTGCTTCCATGGTACAGGTGGAGAAGAGGCCTTTAACAAGTCTGTGCCCGGAGGCTTCGCTGCCTCATCATCCATCCATGTGTCCCACTGCAGCTGCTGTGGAAAACAACGCCGACATGACGGAGAACGACGGTTTAAACGGTCATTATTAGTTACACACGTGGTCATTGTCAAGTAGACGTATTACCCGAGCTGACAGTAAACCCTCGCTGAAGACCTCCAGGTCGTGTACAGTTTGAACTTGCTCCTCAGTGCCACCCCCCACCCCACACACACACACACCCACACACACACAGACGAACAATACAGACCGACTGAACTGTCTCCTCTTACATGCCCTTGTATGGACATAACGTCTTCAGTGTGAACCCTGCTTCTGTTGGAATTACTCCAACACTGACTTACCTGTTCTTCCAAACCCATTCTCCTCTTTTTCCAGCTAATACAAGTCTGTGAGGGAAACTGCTATTAAGACCCGTGCTTCACAGTTTCTATTCACTTGAAATTCAAAAATGAGACTTAAAAGTTTAGACTTGCAGATAATACCAGCATATATTACTATAGACGTTTCATAACTGTGCTGCTGTAGGTTTACGGTGTTGAATTTATTCGCACCGAAACCAAAAAGTCCCAAAATCGGTTCTTCTGTGAACTAACAAACGTTTCCATACTTCTCCCGAGCGGCGCAAAGGCGACAAGACGTTTAAAAAATTCATCAGGTTGGTTTTAATTTGACAGTCACAATCATATTTTTCTTTCCAGTGTCTTGAAACCATAAAAAATAAATATACAATATGTTACAAAACATTTCCAGTGTCTGGGATCATACAAAAAAAAAAAAAAAAGCAACAACAGTTACAAACAGCATTGATTATGCAAAGGCAAAACACTGGGGTGTAGAAAGGCATTCAGTGAGTGGTAAACGTACTGTAATGCAAGTTTTTTTATGTATTAGCTGCAAAATACATTGGAGTTTGTGTCATTTTGACTTTTAAGTCATTGAAAAAAAATAGAAATAGAAAACAATCTGATGAAATTTCACTTGATAAGATGGAGCTCGTTGTGTGCCAAAAGATCGATTTTTTAATTCTAAAGGACAACTGAGTTAAGTTGATTGAATTCCAACCGTAATCCTCAGGACTTCGGCTGGCGTGGAGTGCGCTGCGTTGCATAAACCGGCCGGACGGACACTGGAAAAGAAGGCTTCATGTTCTACAGTGCTCGAACTGAAAAACAATGTTTTCAACAGAGAGAGGAAAAAAAGAAAGAAAGAAAGAAAAAGAACAAAAAAGTCCTCTTCATAACGTGTGATTAATGTTCGTTTCGGCCTTCCTGTTCTTTGTTTACCTGCACTCTCACACATCTTCCAACATGCCACCACAGAGCCTGCTACAGGCCATCGCGGTGTGTGAGCGCTTTAAGGCTTCGGAGGGGGAGGAAGGCACGGGGGACTGTTGTTCCGAGTCTTTCAAACCAGCATACGAAGTGAATTTTAATTTATTGTAGTTTAGCGAACCCGTCCTGGGTTCCGCTGCGATACAAAATAGAACATTTCTTCTTCACCTTTAAAAAAAAAAATTATCTACACATTAATTACACTCTAAATACAGCGAAAGGCAGCAGAAGCCCTTCTTTGAGTTAAAAAAAAAATAAATCAAGGTAAAAGAAGTAAAGAGCACTTAGTGTGAGACAGTGCAGTTCAGTGTCGGGGTCTTTGAGGACAGGCTGGACCCGACACTTGAGGGACTTGTAGTCCTTGAAATCGGTCTGGACTACAGATGAGACTGTACCACAGCGACTGTGCTCCCGACTGTCTCTCTCTTGTTTCATTATTTCTTGAAGGATTCTTCATCTTTTGACTCTTCGTCGTGGTTTTGGCACACGTGGCTCCACTTCGTCCGACACAGAATTCCCTTTAGTATTTCTCACACATTTCCATCATCTCTGCTTTTGTTTTTTTTTTTTTTTTTTGTTTTGTTTTGTTTTTTTAATCCAAGGCAGTCCTGAAGTCTGCAAGTAATACTGCTCTCCAGAGAGAGGAGATGTAGAAGAGGGACGGACGGACAGGTCGGGCTCGGGGAAGTCTTTTTCTCCCCACCGCGGCCCAACCTTCAGGCCTCCCCCTTCGTCTTCAGCTTTTCGGCTCCTCTCGGTTTCCCCTCGTCTTCGGCGGCTCGTCCGGCTTCCTCTTCCTCTCACAAGGGCGGGCTGGTCAGGGTTTTCCTAACAGGTCAGATGGAAGTCTCATTACTGCCGCTGTTAACGGAGGACAGACGGGGGGGGGGGGGGGGGGGGGGGGGGGAGGTAGCAGGGGAGGGGGTGGATGTGAGGATGAAAAAAAAACAGGACACGGACATGCGAGGTGAGGGTGAGTGCAGGGATGCAGGAGGTCAACATGCAGCAGATTTAAACAGGGCGGTGGAGTTATTTCATGCTGAACATCATTAACCTCTCCTATTGACAAAGCGATTGAGCAAATTCAAAAAAATCTAACTTTAACATCATGCATGCAGTGTGAATAGAGATCTTTTGTTATTATTTAACCATGAACAACTTCAACAAAGGTTTTTCAATCTATTAAATAAATGCTTGAATAAGTATAAATGACTTGTCGAATTAGGTTTGGCGAGATGAGCACATGTTAGAATAGTATTTCTAAGCACATTAAGAAGCTGTGAGATTTTATTTCTCACAGGTTGTTTAAGATCAAGGTTCTGATCCACTGTGTATAAAGGAAATATATTTCCCCCCGAACCGCCTTACTCTGAGTCCGACTCGTTCCCTCCGTTGACCGTCCCGGACTTCAAGTGCATGGCCACGCCCCCGTTGGTCTCCCTGTAGACGCCGGCTGGCGGCGGGCCGGCGGGGATCTGAGGCCGCGGGGCGATCGGCGGCTTAATGAGGGAGCCACCGCCACCGCCGCCACCGCCGTGGTTGCCCAGGCGACCGCCTTCGTTGGACGTGAGCGAGGACGTGCGGGACGGCGGAGCCATGATGTTGACGGAGGAGGGAGGCGGCGGAGACGAGGACGTGTTGTTGTTGTTGGGCGGCGGCGAGGTGATGGTGGGGGAGTTGTAGTCGCTCAGCTTCTCCCTGAGGCGGTTCTTCATGTTCTTGTCGGTGAGCGGAGGAGGGTAGCTGATCTTGTTCTTCAAGATACCTGAATCGGACAAAGACAATCATGACTCCGCCCGATGAAACCGATTCTTTCATTCATCCGAGCTGAAAACAGAAATGTCTGCCGTCTCACCCTTCCTCTGCTCCGGCTGGTGGTTGCTGTTGCTGTTGGGCGTGGCGGGAGGAGCCGGGTTAGCATGGCCGGGAGTCTGTCTGTCCTTCTCCTGGAGAGCCTCCTTCTCCTTCTCGCCGACGTGGTTGAGCTTATTCTCGGGGTGCAGCTCCACGTTGACCTTGGTCTCCACCCGGAGCCTCTCGGCCCCGCCCGGGTCCTCGCTGTCGCTGGCCGTGGTGGCCTCGGTGGGCCAGTAAGGCTTCACGTGATTGGACCCACCGTCAGCTGGGAAGACAAAAACACGGGTGGAACAAGAACTTCGGTTTGTGTTGTAAAACTGGCAAATCTTCCAAAAGAATGAATGCTTTTTCTAATCTATTCAGAGCACACTTAGCGGAAACCGACACCGACCTTTGGGGGTGCTGTGAACCGGCCTCTCGTTGTTCCACTTCGGCTTGACGTCGATGTCGTCGTCCTCGCTGTCGGAGGAGTGGGACGAGGCATAGGAGGAGCTGTGTTCATCGACCGACAGCTCGCTGTCTGAATCGGAGTCTGATGGGCGGGAAAGTGGTTTTACTGTCTGAGTGACCTCAGCCGGGGGCGACAGATGCGGTACAAGGCGCTCGGACCTGATCGAATTTGAAACGCAAAACTCACCGTCTCCTTTGGAGCCGCTCCTGTGGAACAGAGGTCCATCCAGGTCTGTGTGTCCTTTAGCAGTTCCTGAAGAAAAGCTGGGCTTCTGGCCTGACTCCTCCCTGGGAAAACAAGGGCAGAGAGGAGGAGGAAGGAGAATGAGCGGAGGTTTAGAGGAAACGGAGAGGGGAAGTACAGCGTGGCAGACTTCTAAGGTTGAACAGCTGACACACAAGGCGTCTCTCATTCCCAAACATCTGTTGATTGCATCTGAAAATGTGGTTCAGGTGTTTCAGATTACAGCCAGTTTTTCATGGACAGACCGCAAATTCATTATCACACCTCAACCTTGGCCTTGAGTTTAATGTTTCAAGCAGCCACAGGATTTGAGCTTGATCCCAACAGACAGGAGCGAGCTCTATTGATGGACCGGTCCTTTCAGAATGAGGCGGCCCAAGTCGCCTGTGGGGCAAACCTGCTTCTGGAGGCTTCACCTGTCTGATGTCTGATCTGAGAGAAGCTTCTGGAAGCAGCTGAAGACGAGCCAACGGCTGCAGGGAAGAGGTGTGCATTACATTGCATTCACACCTCAACAGGTACGATCGCATCGTCCCCCGTGTCTCCTCCCCTCCTTCCTCTTTTCAAGTTTCTGCTCCCTGCCTGCTGCGCCTCCTCGACTCTCCCCCCGCGGCGTTTTTGCTCTCCCTGACCCGACGTCCGGGCTCGCGTTACCCAGATGACAGCTTTACGAGCCGAGGCGCACAGTCAGGCCGAAGCTCGATGTGAAAAATGCTCAAATCTGCCCGTAAATGTAACATGACTCTGCCGCAATGAAAACATGCCTGTGATAAAGTGAAAACACACAGATGTACATGACTGAGAAGTAACATTAACTGAAGATGGTTTTTTAAATGACTTAACATACGGCACGATGTTGATGCATACCTTTCCATAAAATACCATTTTTCACAAATTGATGACGCCGATTCAATACATTACTCACATGATCTGACATTATATGCATAATTAAATTCCAGTATTAATTATGTAATAAGTTCTATGATCAAAGAAGCAACAGATGATCTATGTTTCAGGAGATCCTGCATTAAACAGTTGTAATAACTGGTGTGAGCTTTTTTTTAATCAATCAATTACACACACAGCAAAACAACACAGCTGAATGAATGAATACGGTGATACTCAGAGTTGTGTTCGTTCACTTTGGTTGATTTCAGTAAACATTTTCTGGATGTGTGTATCAGTTTTTTTTGCCACCGGGCCATGCACCAGCCGTGCTTTCAGAAGGATTACCCATAATTGGCTGCACGCATGCAAGCTGGCCAGAAATGGAAAAAAAAAACATCCTCTAAGATGACGCAGAGAAGGAAGGCACAGACGCAGAACGTGTGTATTTGTGTTTCACAGTGATAAATTAGGGGGCTCGGGTGTGTGTTAGTGGTAAACATGCGGAGAGGGGAGACACGAAACGAGTGAAATGCGCAGACGGGACGAAGGGCAGACGTGCACGGAGGTGGCGCAGGAGAAGCGGCCATGCGGTCAGTGAGCGTGTTGTACCTGAGTGCGTAAGCCAGGTAGCTGCTGCGGCTCTTGGCTGACCTGAGCGTGCTGTCCAGGGACACGGTGGACTCCCCGATGCCCGAGCGGTACAGGCCGTCCTCCGTGTACGTGTTGTTGCAGTTGAGGGAACGCTGGAGAGAAGGGGGGGGGGGGGGGGGGGGGGGGGGGGGGGGGGGGGAAGACGGACAAATGTTAAGAAACTAACTGAAACATGTCAAAACTTAAATGTGTTTGTTCACGTACTGTGAGCAAAGACGCCCTCGTGGTGCTGGACTCATCCGGGACGCTCTTCTTTCCAGTGAAGACATTCTTGAGGTTTTTCCTCACCTCTTTGTTGAAGATCACATGGCAAAAGAAAATGAAGATGCCCTGTGACAGCAAAAAGAAAGAGGCTCATGCCTAAATGCACATGAAGAAAACATTCCACCATATGTCAAATCCTGACATTAAACGTGTTCACTGAGAATTGGCAAGCGTTGAAAACCTGCAAGCAGCTGAAAACAGCGAACAGGTAGTGGGAGAGCATGATGTCGCTGTTGACGGCCATCAGGCCGAGCAGCCAGGTGGCGCTGATGAGCAGCAGGAGGATGAAAGCCATCCTCAGTGCAGGACTGGAAAGGAACACACACACACATTTGTTTTCCATCTTTAAAAATCACACAGAAAATCAATGCAGTGTGCGAGGCTGACACACTCACATGGCGCCCGACTTCTCTGCAGCCTTCTGCCTGCGGCCACACGACGCCTTCGCAGCCAGGATGAAGATCACTATGTTCACCTGGAGGGGAAGACCGAGATACTTGATCAATCTTGTTCACTGTTTTCCTGGAGAAGGCATGTTTTTCCCACGTATGTTTAATTCAACAATACAAAAAAATATGCTGACTGAAGTAAAACAAATGAACTGAAAGTTCCTGCACCCTTAAATTCTGAAAAGCCAAAGACAAAAACATACATGAGAGACATTAGAAGTTGTTGCACGTACCAGAACGACCACAAAGATGGGTCCAGCAAAGCTCCAGATGAGTGTGTCGTGGACAGAAAGCCAGCAGAAGTCTGGATTTCCATAACCCTGAGGATCCAGGCCTACAGCCAAGCCTGCGCAACAAAGAGGAAGTGAAAAACACAGCATTAGACTTAAAAAGTTTCACAAAGCTAAATTCTTTTTTTTTTTTTTTTTACTTTCACCCCTCTCCTCACTGGTTTTCTCAGCCTTCACTACACAAACCGGTGTGAAGCAGCGTCTTACCGGTGATGATGGCCGGGATTCCCCAGCCCATGGCGTAGTAGAACCTCATGTGCCCGTGGTTGATGTTGCGCAGCTCGGTCAGCATGCGGTAGATGTGCAGCCCCTCCACGAACATCCAGGCGAAGGTGCACATGTAGAAGTAATGCAGGAGGATGGCGATCACCGTGCACACAAACTAGGAGGAAGAGAGCCGGAGATCTCTGATTTATCTCTTTGCTGTACTTTCTTCCCTTTGTTTTTGGAATTGAAGTAAAGTAGTTTGATGCGTAGTAGTTTGAAGAGATGTTTCCAGTGCAACACTTGCTTGGAGAACAAAGTGACTGAAGTAATCTGCAGATTTCAACAAATTTACACATTTAAAAATACAAGCAGACAACATCAGACTAGTTCATGTTATCAACAACGTTTTCATGTCCGTTTAGGTAATACAACACTGTCCCAAAGCGTTTTCTCCTCTTTTCCTCCTTTCTCTAGGTCTCTGGTTTATTATATAATTGCAGTGTGTTCGGGAATGCCCAGCCATTTCAGACATTGCATATTTTAGTGCTATTCTGAGATCAGAGAAGAAGAAAGAGCGACTACCTCGACAGGGTTATAAATCACACGACAGAAAGCCCGAGGCACACCAGCAGCATTCCACTACTCTGGCACAAACAAACACACAAGTCGACTCTCGATGGAGATTTTGCACACGCACACACACACACTCACACACAGAGGAGCTTATGATTTGTTTGGGAGAGACACAATCTGATTCATTTTCTGTTATTTAAAAATCTCCTCTCTGCCCCGGCTTGCAGATAACGCAACGCACGCTGACTCGACTCCACTCATCACTTCAGCCAAAACACACTGAGTCAGAAGGTTTCTACAGCGCAGGAGTCAAAACTACCATAACTTATCCAAGGACTGGAAATTTTCCCACGCTTGATTTTTGTTTTTCTTATCATTTCGTCAGGTTGAGAGAAGATCAGGAAGCTTACACTCGTTCTGTCATTCAGTTCTGTCAACTCTGGATGCACTTCTTTTAATTTGTGGGCAACTTTTAGATATGAGGGCTAAATTTAAAGTGCATTCTTGTTTTCACACTGGTAATTACAGAGTATCTAAGCAGGAGATATGCGTCTGACGTCATGTCTCTCGCCACGTGAACGACGAGGCGTGAACTTGCCATAAAGCCTCTAAATTATCGCTGTCGGAGCACGTAAACACAGCAGGGAGGTTATATGCGATAGAGGGAGGGATTCATCTCCGATCACTTCAGCTGTGACTACCGGAGCCGGGACGTACATCTGGTTGAAGGCTGCAGCGTTACGGTCAGATCTGACGACGTCTTCATGTCTGTCTTCACGGTTTTTTTTTGCAGACATCTGGTTCAGCCTGACGAGTCAGAGCTGACACATTTATCTCGGATTGTCGCAGCATGAGGGGGGTGTGATCGATTTATTTTAGTGGTTTCAACTTTGTGAGCTATTTTAGCTGTTTTAAAGTTACACATTTGTGATTCTTGTAACAACTTTCGAAGCTCCACCATTCATTTATAGTTTATATCGTTCTTAATTCCCTCTCAGTACAGCTGTTGGATTGAACAGCATACCTAATGTTCAGTGAGGGTTTACAAAGATGAGGGCGCTCCTGACTTTCTGTTTTGACTCTTGGCAAGAAATCAAAAAGGAAAAAAAGTCCACATAAGATCTTTAATGCTTTTTAAATCTGTCCTCGTGTGGCTCCCGTGAATCTGCATTTTCTAGACTCACTCGGAGTGATGAAAACCAAGCGGATCGCTCGTCAATTAAGAGATCAACGATGCTACGCGACTCTTAGACATACATGAGAGTCATCAAGGAAAAAACTAAAGTTGTTTTGGGAAAGCTGTGCCAGGGCCTTCCACCCTGAGGCCTGCTGCTGGAGACAGGTACCAGTCAGAGCATGTCTCCAACACCGGGCCACATGAGTGTGTGTGTATGTGTGTGTGTGAGTCCAAATATCTGTGTGAGCTGACTTCAAAGAAATCCTGCACCTTTTGATCCCTCGCTGTGTGTGTAAGTACGTGTTTCAGGCTGTGATTGTGACAAAACTCAACATCCAATTACGTTATCAGCCGAGAACAATTAGCACATTGTGTTCCTTCCATCAGACTCTAAACCCGCTCCGCTAACAACTGCGCCACTTTAATTATGGAGGCTTACAGTGACAAAGGCACATCCACCCGGCCCTGTCAGTTCACTAAAATGCACTTATGGCAGGTTGAACTTGGCAGGCAGCGCATTCCTGACTTTCACCCACATTATTCAATCATCAAAACACAGAATCTGATGAATGAAGAAAGACTTTTGGAAGGCCCTGCCTCATTAAGCTTTAAGATGCCGTTGCTGGGCTGCCTGCAGGCCACACCAGATCTTTTTTTGACTTCTTTAAGAGTAATACAGTAAGCAACAGAGAAACATGCAGGAATTTAGGAATTTAAGGAATGTTTTGCAACATTTGCACAGGAGAATTTTCTTTAGAAAGTCAAGGAAATGAATTGTTCTGGCATTATTTTTAGTGAAAACCTTGTTCACCTGCCTTGTGCAGAATATCTTTACCTACAACCAATGTATAATGAGATGTCCACTGCCTGAAAATGCTCCCTAAATGTATTTTTATGTTTTGAGACTGTCATTATAGTTAGAGGCATTTCCTCAACTGGCCCACCATGACTTTTTGTTAGCAACCTTTATTCTAACATATTCTCTGGGTTGTACCTTAAATTTTGACTTTTTTCTCCATTTTTTTTTCCCAAATTTGAACTTATTTACTGTAACGCTCCGGTAAATTTACTGATTTTGATCTATTTTATATCTGAATGAATCAGGCGTTATGTGTCCCATCTTGGGAAATTTTCAGATGGGGGCATGAAGCCGTATGTTTCTGATGTGGCATAGCTGATGTTTCATTGGTCGATCACCCGTTGATCACTAACTTAATTGTTAAATTTATGCCTCAACAGGGTTTTTAGTTCTGATTTTGCGATTGGAAACAAGTTAATTTGAACGACATCCAACAGCTATAGGAGATAAAAAAATAACTGACCACGTTGTCGGTCTGATTGATGCCAAGCAGGAAGACGAGCTCGGAGAAGAAGAGAGCCGCCACCAGGTTCCTGTGGATGGCGTGGAGGTTGGAGCGGAGCCGGCGTAAGAGGCACAGCAGGATGAAGGTGAGGAGGAGGAGGAAGAGGGAAACCGACACCATGGTGTAGGTGACGATCTTCAGGGGGAGGACGTCGCCGTGCTGAGGGAGAAAGAGCAGATCCAAGACATTCATCCCACTTGGAACTGAAACGATCTCGTGTGGACGGGAAGCTGCAGCTGTACCTCTCTCTTGGAAATGTCCATCAGCACGGCGAAGCTGGTCATGTGGTTACACTGGCAGCTGATGTGGCTGCTGTTCCTGTTGAGCACCTCGCAGCCTTTGGAGGACCAGCCGCCGGTACCTCCGATGCTAACGGACAAACAGGCGTCAGCACAGATCTTAAAATCATTCAAAAAGTTTCACTGAATTGTGTCATCTTCCTCATAATTTTACAAATATCAATAATATGTGCTTCATCCTTTTGCTTGTGTGTTCAGAGCGTGACTCACCTGATGGAGTGATCCCAGTACACACACACGGGCTTGGTCCGCTCCTCGGTCTCCAGCAGCGTGTACTCCAGGGTGATCGGGGGATCCAGGATGGTGGGAAGAGGCGGACCCTCACTGTGGACGGTGGCGCTCACGATGGCCGAGTTGATCACTGGACGGTTGGGGACCCTACACACCCAAACACACACCCACACACACACACACACACACACACACACACACACACACACACACATACAGTAGTTAAACATGTACACTCTTACTTTTTAATAATAGCAATAAAAGATGAATAATTAGAGGTTTTGGGGTGCGTACACGCTGCTGAGAGTACTTTAGAGTTTGTAGGGTTCAGATAGAGTGTGTGTGCCTATTTCTGCCCCCTTAAGCATCACTTTGTATTCTTTGCAGCAAATCAGCCGTTAACTGGATTATTCTTTGTAATCTAATCCAAGTAAAGTACGTGAGAAAGTTTGTTGAGTTCGCTGCTGAAAGAGGTCGTGATCGTGGACGCAGAGCTTGAAGGTGGATTCTTTTCACGTGTTCACCTCAGAGTCCTGCGGTCGGGGTCGAATTTCTCCGGAAGGAGCATCCCCAGTGACTTGTACACGATCACCACGGCGACGGGCAGAGGGGCGGCGGGCTCCAGGTGGCGCCGTTTCCTGTCAGACACCGTGTGCTCCTCCTCCACGGGGGCATCGGTCTGAGCTGGGGGGGCAGGAGTTTGCTCCACGACTGTAAACAAAAGGTGTGAGCTTAGGCGGCATGAAAGCAGAGAAGAAACTTGAGTTAGTTGATGGTTCTCCTGTTCTTACCTTTGTGGACCTGAGGGCGCAGGGTAAACTGCGGGAAGTGGACGGAGGAGCCCAGCTCTTTGGGGTACGTCTCGTGGATGTCGCCGAAGTGAGGGAACGTGGCTTTCTCTGGGTCCGACACATCCAAGTAGTCCACGGTCAGAACTGAAGAACACACACGAGGTGACAGAGGAGAAATATGATGCATCGGTTTAACTACAGATGAGAAAGCGAACGCAGGTCCGCCACTCACTCATGTTCTCCGTGACGATGGTGAAGGGTTTCAGGTAGGTCTTTCTGACATTCTGGGCCAGCGTGTTGGCGTAGTCTTCAAAGCTGCGGAGCAGATACGCGGTCCCGCCCTCCGTCCTCTGGATTTGCTCCCAGTGGTCTTTGTTTTCAGGATCCAGTATGGCGCTGCCGGCTCGCACCAGGTTCTGGGGGAAGTGGAAGGAACAGGTTCAAACCGAAGACTTAATGGACGACGAGCGTACAAATGAGTGTTTTCCAAGCAGCTTGAAGTTGCTCTTCTCTACCTCATTGAACTCTGCGTCCCTCATGGCGGTGAGGTCGAAGCCTTCCTGCCGGCTCTCGTACTGCAGCACGTCGTTCAGCAGCTGGCCCGCCATCTTCACGTCGTTGCCGAAGTAATGCGGCGTGTCGTTGGTGGCGCTGTGAAGCGAGCGCACGATGGCTTTGGAGAGCTCACCGTCCATCCTCGAACTGTTGCGACGCAGGTCCTCGTTCTGGACGAGTCGGGAGGAGGGAGGGAGGGAGGAAGGGAGGGGTGATGGAAAATAATGAGAACCAGTCAATCCTGTGATTAGCTGGAGTGTTAGGTTCACGCTCACACACAAAAGGTCAAATACTCAGATCACATATTGAATGGCGCTCAAATTACACTTTGTTAAAGACACACCAGCTTCTTTACAATGCAGAGTTTTCATCTCTGGTTATTTGAACAAGAATTACTGAAAATACTTGAAAAATGTTAGCAGAAAATGACAGTGTGCCCTATTATGTTGAGTTTTTACCATTTTCTTCAGATGAGTGAAGGTGACTGTGGTGCAGTTGAAGAGTTCAGGTGAAAGCCAGCCCTTCTCACTGCAGTGGCGGATGGCAGTACCTGGAAAAAAAGTCAGAGAAACAGCAGCTTATTGCATGAGTACCTCAGTCACTGCTGCATCTACACGACATCTATTATACTTCTCATTCACTTTATGTTTACGTGGCTGAAGTTCAGGCTGCAAAGGCAAATGAGATCTGCAATTAAATGTACAGGTAAATGTGAGGAATAAATATCAGTCCAAAAAGTGTAGTAAACGTGGTGCCAGGACAGATACGATGTTGTCAGATCAGGTTTCAAGGCAGCATTCTGTTTTAATAATAGTCAAATTAGGTCAAGACTTTCAAGATCTAACTCTCACTTTCAGAGTTTAAGAAAAGACTCCAACCGCATGCAAAAGTCTCCTCGAATGCTATTGTTGGCTGCCAGTTGGAGCTAAGAGAGTTCACAGAGGGATGCTCGCACATAAATCCCCCAACGGGCTTTAGGGGACAACAAAGGGGTAACCATGGCAATGGCGGTTGCTGAGAGGGTAACCAGGAAAGTGAGAGTGTTTAACTGGGAACGAGTGACGCGATGATCAATGCGCGCGCGCACACACACACACACACACACACACACACACACACACTGAGGACTGAAAAGAAGAGAATTACTATCAGCTCTTAATGTTTCTGGTGTCTTTCCAAAAATCTCTACAACCAAACGAGTTCTTCCCGTGGCACAAACAGACCAATCAGAGAGCCTTACTGCACTGTGAAGCCTCAGAGTTTAGCATACAGAGTGGTGATAAAATGTAAACTCGTTTAACTGATAAAAAGTGTCAAATCTTTCTGTACTACGCTGAAATAAAACTGATCACAGCCAGTGCTGGCTTTAGTTACAGGAAAGGGAGGGAAAACGTGCTCACCCAGGGATCCCTTGGGACAGTTCATGGCAGCAGGGCGCCCAAACTTGGTCCTGGGCCACCAGATGCCGGCATCGAAGGCCTTCGGGCAGACTTCATACACCACTGTGGAGAAGAAATGAAGCTTTAGCACGAATGTCATTTTAAAGAAAGTAAACAGTGGGATTACTGGTGTGAGAAGTCATCATTCACATCTGAACACTTGGTTTATTGGCACAAATTCTCCTCTCTGTGTTCACTCACTTTGATTTTTAAGATTGACTGTATTTAAATCTCACTGATCCCTGGGACCGGAACCATTTCAGCCATTCTGTCAATCAAAACTGAACACAGAAGAAAGACACTGTCCCGTCGAGTCCTCGCAAGTCCCATCACGCTCTCCAGCTCGGAGGGGTTTCATATAGGCTCAAGCTGTAAGCAGAGCAATGTCCAGTTTCTGGGAGTGACTTTTGTGGTTTTTGTCTCCTTTTCACTCGGGACTGTTTTGTGTGTGTGCAGTCCCGCTGCCAACTCAGCCCAACAGTCGGCCTCGCCTCTTCTGCTTGACTGGGTGGCGACAAAGATGTGAAGCCGGCCCGAGCGCAGCACCAGCAGATGTGAGCGACACCATTTGTCTCCTCTTGACACTCCACCGATTCATCCAGACCCACTTTGTGAACCCGGAACATTTCCAGACACAAGACGCCCGAATGCTTCTTTCTTATCACTGTCCATCTAATTTATTAAAATCGTGTGATCGCCATGGTTACGCAGTTGATTGCTCATGTGCTTGTAAATAAATCTAATTGCTGGTTTACATGAAACAGATGCTTCCACGTACCCTGGCATCCGGTGGCGGTCACTTCAGTGAAGGGGTTATCGCATCGGTTGCACTGGCGCCCGATGACGCCCCCCTTGCAGAGGCACTGCCCAGTGACGGGGTCGCACGTTCGAGACTCGGAGCCGGTGGAGAAACACTCGCAGGGGTAGCATGTGTCCTCGCCCTTTGGGCGGTAGTAGTTGTCCTGCAGGAAAAAGGAAAAGACGCAGATTACCGAGTTTGCAGTAAATGGAAAGATTCTGAAAAGTCAGAGTTCTGATAATTTCTTCTTTTTTAATTCTTTTATTCTCATCTGAGCACGCATTACAAATCACAAATGAAGGTGTGGTTTACAGTACATCTGTAGTCTGCATTTTAACTTATTTTTTTTTCTTTTTTCGTTTACATTCAAGGTCATTAAAGTGGAGAAGATGGGCTCAAGTTTCACTGGAAAGCCAAAGACTGAAAAAACGAATAAATCAAACATGAAATAAAATGCTGTGCAGACTGAAGAGTAAAATCAATATTCTAACATCTCTTGATTTTCAGATTAAACAAAATCCTACTTTATAGCGTTGACATCTTCAGATTTTTTTTGTATGAATTTTGTAAAAACCATTCCATTTTTCCACCATGACACATAATGAATGCATGGTGTTTATACATTCGTCAATAGCAGGTAGAAAAGGCTTAAGAAAATACCGATAATACCTATTTTATGCCAAACGCATCACTTCCAGCATGCACCAGTCGTAGTTGTTGCACTCAAAGTTTAAATTGAAGCTTATCTTCTTTTATTTGTTTTATTTTTTCATTTTTCATTGCTCATACAGTAAATTCAGAAAGAATAAGCTTCTCTTCTCGTCATTTTAAAAATCTTAATGAAAATAACGTCCCACACTTTTAAAAGCACTGTCCAAGGGAAATGTGTGTATTGAGCTGGATCCTAGTTTTGATTTATATATTTTCTCTTCAGCTTGAAACACAAACCAGAAGAAATCCACTCCAGTGTTGCATTGCGTTTGTAAAAAAAAAAAAAAAAATCACACTCTGCTTGTTTTACCTTGCAGCGACACTCTCCAGTGGTCTTGTTGCAGTCTTTATGGAATCCTCGACTTGTGTCGCAGTTGCAGGGGCCGCACATGGGACTGCCCCACCAGCCCTGAGGACAAGGCCTCTCCACTCTACCAAAGACAAATAAGAAATTAATTGAAGCTTGTTCAAACTGTCATTTCTCTAATGACTGAGTTTATCTGGATTTTCTGTCGGTACAGAATTGTTAAAAAGTGTTCAATGCCTTAGTGCTTCTGGCAGCTAATCTGACTTTTATGTGTTACTCACTTGGCACCGACTAAAACAAATCAACCGGCTGATTATCAGTACAGTTTATCTCCAAACTGAGTAAACTTCCTCCACATGAGTGACTCTGCTTGGCTCGATCAGACAAACACGCACACGGCTTCTTCCTCCCCGGAGAGAGATGTGATCTCCATCGCTGCGCCGCGATCCGATCCGGAGCGGGCGGCAGGATGAGGGCAGGAAAGACTAAACACCTATGGAGGCTCAGCGAGGCGTGGAGGGGGAATCCCACATCCCGGTGAAGACGGGGAGCGGTGCGTATCATGGAGGTCGGGGTTCAGGAGGAAACGAGTGCTTCAAGATCGAGGGCTGCTTATTCACATGAACTGTCACACAAGTGCCAGATGAAATCCCCGATAGATGTCTGATATTTGGTTACTTCTTACTGAAGTCTCTCTATTTTCCCTCACACACACACACACACACACACACACGCACTGCTGATATCAGATTCCTGTCCATTTTTTTTTCTCCTTACTTGTTTTCGCAGTACTGGCCGTAGTAATCCAGTCCGCATTCACAGGTGTAGCCGTGGGAGGAGCTCGGCTTGCGGACGCAAGTGGAGACGTGCTCACAAGGGTTGAGCTGACAGGCGTCCACACACTCCTTCCCAAAGTACCCTGCGACGGAGAAGAGACACCCTTCAACCATCCGGGGTGGGGGAAAGAGTTCATCGTGCTTCGTGGCGTGTGTTAAGGGCGGCGGGCGTTACCCGGGTCGCAGACGCAGGTGTGCGTGCTCCAGTCGTCGCTGCAGTGGCTGTTCTCGGGGCAGATGTTGGAGTCGCAGGGGTCGGCCAGGTCGCAGCCGTCCTCCACGCGGATCTTCAGGCCCTGAGCCATGTTGATGTTTGCCACATTGGTGGACGTCTCGCCCATACGCACACCCTGACAGGAGAGAGCGCACGTTACGAGTGACAGTAAAACACAATGAAATATCTCAGAAGATGCGAAAAAAGACCAACTTGTATGCAGCCGACGAATCCCTTGATGACGTGGTTCCCCTCTCCAGGCAGACCTCCAACGTGAAGAGTTTGTAGCTTCAAACCCGGGAGGTCATTTCCAATCACCACCGACCTCTGCTTAGAAACACACATTTATTTCTCGGATCTTTTTCTAAACTAACTTTCTAAACCACCTTAACCACGCACCTGGTACATGTCGTAGTCCAGGGACACGGCGGCCACGTATTTGATGTCCTTGCCGTCTTTGACGCTCGTCAGCTCGACCAGCAAGTGGTGCCATTCCCCGTCGTTGACGCGGACCTGGGAGAAGCTCAGGGATGCCACCAGCTGCTGCCTGAGCAGCACCTCCATGCGGACTTGCTGCTGGCTCACCTGGATGGAAGGACAACGAACTAAAAGTTAGTATTCAGGGGAACTGCTTCCACTGTACGCCGATGATGAACGAGTTTATCTGGCAAAATGAGTTGACAGTGCAGAATCCCACCATGAGGTTGATGGTGGAAGACGATCCAGCATTGGCCTGCATCAGAGTACCGGCAGGCTGCCTGGTGCGAAACATGAGGCCCATGTACCAGGGAACGGCCACGGTGACGTCCGGCTCGCTCCAGGACACCAGCGCCTGGCCGTCGAAGAACTGAGGAGACGGCATGACTGTGGAAAGACGAAACAGGGAAAATGAAGTCACAATTAACCATATCAGATCTGTACCATAATGCAACAGGCGATAAAATACAACCATGTATTTATTTGCTTCAGGATTTGCATTATTATTGCTACAATGAAAGTCAGTCCAGCCCTCTCTCCTGCATGTGATATGATCATGACTTCATGCTGTAAAGGATTACTCTGCAGTAATTCCTACACAAACACTCGCCGTCTGGATACAGTGTGAAAATCCACTCAAAATCCTACAGACACGACACACGCTGCTCCGGCTGCGGCTGATGTTGAGAAAACAAACAGACTCCCGTGAAGTAAAGGCATGGCCAATCGTTCAGGAGAACATCCAGAGGAGAACTCGCTGGTCAACCCGAATGGGGCAAATGTTTTACAACACACACACAGACACACACACACACAAGCTGTAATTATCACACAAAGCACATATTTGTTTCTGGTAGCAGGCAACTACAGTGGTCTCAGCTGGGAGAGCTTTCCTGAAGCTACGTATCCCAATAAAATAGGAAAAATTTTAGAAAATGAGTGAGCAGAGACCACAATATATCAGGTGAACATTATTAGTATTTGGATCGATGATTTGAAATCTAAAAACAGAATTAATTAAGCTGCTACTACAGCAGCTGCTACGACGCCCATGTTTTTTTTTTGTTTTTTTTTTTTTGCCATCTGCAGCATGTAGAGGAGTTTATTAACTTTGTTGAAGTCACAGGACAGAAATCAGACGTTCAAAAACTAATAATAAAAACTGTACTAACAACTTTTCCAAAATTTTTTACAGTTCAAAATCTTTTTGGTATATTTTGGTACAAAACAGCCAAAAGACTAAAGGGTTTTTAAGATCAAATGAAAATGTTGGAAGCGTTGCAAGAGCAGTATTTATCTTTAGTTCTTATGTAACTGAAAGTCAGTCCTGACTTGTTCGGTCTACATCGAAACAGGATTCATACTTTCTTTTGTAAACAGACAGATAAACCCCACCGACACTGAAACCGAATGATGAGCCAGCTCAGTGTGTTCAACCTGTCATCTCCTCTTCATCTTCTTTAAAAGTAGCACAGCAGGAATCCGATCACCTCAACTCCGACGACAAAGAAAGCCGGCGGATGACTTCCAGTCTTTTTAAGTCCGTCCAGTCTGCGCGGGCTTGGCAGCGAGGACACACACACAATAACAGATCTCTTGTTTCGCATGTGGCAGCCGAGTGTGTGAAGCCTCAAACCAAACGTGTCAACAAGCAGCCGGGCGGCCAAAAACCCCTCCCCGGCCCGCTGTGATCCCGGGCCCGTTCAGACACTGGATACAGGCCTGGCGCTGAGCTGCGAGGGTTAATTCACAGATGAGAGGGTGAGGAGAGGCACTGACACCTTCACACATTGTTTGGACGCCCGCCCCGAAGCGAGAAATCAAAGCTCGGCTCATTTCAGGGAGAACGTGAGAGGGCTTACGGAGCATCAATACCAACACTGCTTTTCTAGTGACTACAAGGATCGGCTGCAAAAACCAATCCTCGTTCATTATTTTTAAATCTATATCCACTCTCCAGCAATGTACATGTACACAGGCTTCCACGGCAACATAATCCACCTGTCAGTCTTTAATTCACCTTTTAAGTCGAGGTTTTAAAGAATGACTCAGATCCGGATTCTGCCCTAAAAGTGCAAACCCGAGGGCATGTTTGGTGACTCCACCGCACTGATCCGAGGCTTCGCTCCGACTTTCCATTGTGGCTGCTGCAGCATGAGTCACACTGACTCCGGGGAGCAGCACTTTATCCCAGTTTGATCTCCCTAATGCGCACGATTTCTCCAGAAGTCGCACGCATGCTGCAGGTAAACAGACGTCTGTACGATTGGCTCTTTCTTTTCTTACCCTGCTCGCAGTTTTTCCCGCCGTAACCGATGGGACAGTCGCAGCTGTAGGTGCTCCACTTGCTGATGCACACGCCTCCGTTCTGACACACGTCGCCCGTGCAGAAGTTCTTCTTCGCCGGACAACCTGAGCAGAAGACGGCACAAGAAATACTTTCTTATCAGTAAAGAAAGAGTATTGCAGAATTTGACATTTTTCATCAAAGAATCAAAGATCCTCAATAACAGAGATTTCTTCATTTCCACTGCAGCTCTGCAGAAACGATGTCTGACCTGCCGTGGTGCCGTTGTTGGCGATGTAGCTGGCCATGTCGACGGGCCTGCTGTCGATGCTCAGGTTCCTCATGCAGCCCACAAAATCTCGGTTCCTGACTGGGAAGTCCTCCGGCAGATTGGGAACCCCGCCGAGCAACAGCGGACCGGTCAAGTCGAGAGACCTGCACAGGGAAGATAAAGGAGAAAAAAAACCAAAACTGAGTAATGCAAAAACTTAAAATGTATTTAATTGCATGTGAGCAAACACATTTTGAGAATATGAAAAATTCAAAGGGAATTCTGGACATTTGGTTTCTGCAGAAAATTCTTTTGTATGATTGACTTTTGAAACAAGGTTATTGTATTCAAGGTTTAACACGGTCACAAGGCTAACAGTTAGCATCTCTATGACTAAATGAGATTTAACACATAGGAAGCTGCTTACGCCCAGAGCTTCAAGATCAAACAGAAAACGGGCTTTAAAAGATTTAAGGTGGCGCAATACAGCTAAAAAAACCCACTAAGACCTTGAAATGTATGCAGTACAAATGTAGTGTTGTGGGAAAATTGAAAGATCAAGACTCTCAACTGAAATATGTTGCATTTTTGGAAACAAATCCTGTGGACACATTTGAGCCTGCGTTCCCACAGTTTGGGAAACACTTCACTGACACTTTCCACATCTGGAGTTGGAGAAACTATTTCGAAAGTCACATTAATTTTTATTCAAGGGTAAATTTGGGTATATTGTACATCATGTCAGACTGCTGAAACTTCAGGAAAACAAAGTCCCGATGTATCCTGATCAGTTCAGCCAAATGTTTGAGGCTATATTGTTTCAATACTTTCCCATTAATGATCGTCGGTATCTTATAACTTCACAGACTTAGAAAAGCGAGTCTTTCTCTGTGCCTTACTCCAATTTCCAAGAAAGAACCGGTTCACTTAATGCGCTCATGTAACTTACGTTATAATGTTCCAGCGTGACGCAGTGACCTGCGCCAAGAGTTCCTGAAAGAATGTAACCTCATGAACTCCCCTTTGAAGCCGTTTCTCTCTCCGTCCCACCCTCTGCATAGGAAATGTGCCCCAGCACGCTACCTCACCAAAAAACTCATTCAAAATAAAAAGAATCAGAACAGATCGAATCGGCAAATCCTTCAAAGAATGCACTGCAAACTGAGTCTGACGGCAGAACGGCCACGAGGATGACCTCAGGGTCAAGGACAAGAGGAGAGGATGGTGGAGAGGACCTGATGGAGGGTGAAAGAGACTCACTTCTTCTGTCCAGTCTGGGCTCCCTGAGCGGCGCAGGAGTAGTTTCCGATCTGCTTTCCGAAGCGGATCGCCATGGAGATGTCACAGTCGTCCACGGCGACCACGGCGACTTTCTCTCCGGAGGGTCCATGAGGGAGGCCAAGTCGCCCAATGTTGGGCTGAAAATTAAAGACATATTAAGATTAGATCAATTTACACATTGACATTGTATCAGAAATAATCGTATTGTGGTCCATTTCTGGACTTAAAGTGTATTGTTAAGGGGAAATGACCAAATCTGGAAAAATATTTAATGCTTGATTTCTTTCTTTGTTTCTTTCCTTCCAATGTGGGAAAGTTGGCCGAGACGGCGGCTCGATCGCTGCAGGTCAGCCCTACACAAACAATGTCTGGCTGACTTTCGGCGACTTGCAGCAGGAGCTGCGCGGGCTTCTCTCCAGGCTTACCATGACAAAAAAGCCCATTGTGTCTCCACCAGCACCGAACGATTACAAAGTAGGCTAATTCCTGCATCAAGGCCCGCGGCCGACAAATGTTGGTCTGAGAAAATGTAGAGCGGCTTAGAAACATCGGGCCACCAAATCGCTTTAGTTGTTCTAAACTCTAACCTGAGACCGAGGTTCAGTGGAGCGATCCCTTCACAATAATGGCTTTGGAACAGAAACAGAAGCTCTAAGCAAAAACAATGCTCCCACATATTAAAATTCATTAAGAAAATCACTGCAGAGAATGTCAACTCCGAACTCGGAATCGGACTGCAGATATTAAAAGATAAGATTATTAGTGACAAACCTGCAGATCTGCTTGATTAATAATACAAACAGTGCACACACTCAAATTTTCGAAATGATCAAATTAGATTACATATCAGTACAAAAAAATCCCACAGAATTGCAGCAACATCAGTATTCGTAATTGCCTGCTTGCGCCGCTGTTCCATGGTTAAAGTGCGTTAAAGTGCTGTTCTGTAAGGAGAGACTGCAGGACAGCAGATCTGATTACAGTGCAGTGTTTACACTGGTCACCTTTACTTTTAAAAGGTTCAAAGAGTTGGAGATCTTCAAACCGCGAAGGTAGCGGCTCCACGTTAACTAATAAAAGACTAAAATACTCAAACTTTAGTCAGTTAAAAGTTTTATAAAATGTGCTGCAGCTGCAAATAGGAAAGCAAAGAAAGAGAATGAGGAAAAAAAAAAAAAGAGGCATGCATAGAAAGACAATGTGTGTGCATGTGTTTGTCTCCCACAAATAGGATTAGAGTAATGAGATACTGGTGGGGCACAGTCGCAGCACACAAAGGGGGAGAGAAAAAAGAGGCTGAAAAATAAAGAAAAAAAAAAGAGCGGCAGACAAATAAAGGGAAAGCGGACTGACCAGGAAAGAAAAAAAAAAACACACACACACACACACAAAAGACAGAAGGCCAGACAAATGAGTAACAGAGGGGTTCACTGTCTTCTATTTTGGCTCAGGTGGGCTCTGGACCGGGCATAGTTTCTCATCCCGCTGGGAGTTTTATTGTAGTTAGTGGCTGCCACTCCCTCTGACTACCCTGTTTCCATGGATTCCACAAAAAAAAAAAACACACTAAATGTGACGAACAGGAAGTACAACACCTCCAACAACGCCACTGTACGAGCCTGATGTATCTTTACACTCACAATACTGACAATAATAGAACCTTGGTGTGTCCTACAAAATAAAAAAAAATCACATTCTGAACATTCTCACATTATAGAACAGAGAAACATTAAATGCTTCTGTGGAAACTGCTGAATTTCCTGAAATGACTCATTTCCAAGACAAAAAAAAAAAAAAAGAGAAAAATTTGCACAACCTTCTGTCTGTCACGTTTAACAAATTTGCTTTCACTCACATTCCTGTGATTAAAAACTACAGAGCGGGGGATCATGCAGTTCACTCTCATGCTGCTCGTTATTGTTGAAAAAGTACATGTTTATGCCCACGGACCAATCAGACTGCGTCTGGGAGTGTGAGTAAGCCATAATCACCCTCTGTGTGGAGCCTGTAAAGCCGTCCCGCTGGCAGGAAACCACGCTGCTGTCACTGGCGACCTGCCAACCGAACCTCTGTGCAGGTATCTACAGGTTCCCATCGCCACGGTAACGGGGAGGGTGAACCGGTAAACTCCCGCTCGCTCCTCCCTCTGAGGGAAAAGTGTGAGGCCGCGCTCCCAAATATCTCCGAGTGTCAAGTCGAAATGAGTCGTTACGTAACTCGGATTCTCCTTCCTGAGCCGCGAGCGAAGAGACGCTGCGCTTCAGGAAACAGTTTTCACCAGGTGAAGAAGTCATTACCGTCATCTAAACGCTATTTCTCAACACAAAGATCTTATATTCAATAAATTGCTGGAGTAAAACAATGAGTGAATTCAAACAATGGCTCAATTGCTTTCATCAAGCTGTGGGAAAATGAAAACGAGACCGAAAGCAGCGATAATAGCGATGTGTCAAAAGCTTACACAGGCCACAAAAGGCAGTTTGTTTGCATCTGAAGTGACTCTGATTACAGTCTTATCATCTCTTTTGAGTGCAGCCGAGCGGGAATGATGAGATAAAGAGGCAGGATGACAAGAGGCAAGGCACCGGAGAGAGAGGGAGACACCCTCACAATGAACCCGCAACCCAAAATCTGCTGATAAATCAAGTAACTACTAACACACAACTGCCATATTCACACAGCCTGCTTGAGTGCAAAACTATTCAGACTATGTAGGAATGCGGCTGGAATGTGTTGATGGTAAAATAGCCTTAATACACTGATTATACACACATTGTAATTGTATGAATCAGAGCAGATTTCATTATTTTGGCAGCATTAAGATATTATCCACATTCCCTAAGCTTTGGTAAATGGGTCATGCTTCAAAGAAAAACACTCCTACTTCTTTAAATTCTCCAAATCCTTCATCAGGTTTGGAAAGAAAGAATGATTTAAGTCTATTTAGTCTGAGTATTTGTATGCGGAAGAGGGATGTGGTAGATAGTGAGCTTTGGAAGCCCTGATGTGAACATGCTGAAGGCTGGGCAGTTCACATGATGATCTCCTGGGATTTTTAGAGTTTTCCCAAAAAATAAACATCTTGATAAGTGTCAGTCAAACACTTTCACAACATTTTCCCGCCTCTGAATGAGTCTTTAAACTCTCCATGCCTGTGATCAACATCCCTGAGGTTCGGTTATCTGTGAGTCTGTTCTCTGGGGACACCTCCAGCAGTGTGTGGCGTTTCAGCCCTCTATTCCGACCTCCTTGTTTTGAAGTGCACTTGGCTGTCAGTGTGAGGGGCCCGGTGAGAGGCTCTTATGGACCCTCTGCACAGCTTGGGGCCAGCTGAAGCTCCCCCCTCCCCCCACCCCTCCCTAAGGTGCTGTCTGCAAGTGAAGACTTGATTCCCGACAGCCTGCAAGGAAGTCAAAGGACACAACAGCATGCATAATGACTCACATGAACATGAATCCAAATTGAACATATGCAGAGTGTGGCTTTCACACACATACAAGACAAAAGCCCAACAAAGCACACACACACACACACACACCGTCTGACTGCTCTATTAGCACCGGACAGCCTGTCAAAGCTGACATGACAACATAACAAGGCCTGCAGGCTGGGTGAAAACATCCAGCACACAAACGACGGTTTCACACAGCAAGAAAAACCTTGAGCTGCTAATGAGTGGGAAAACCCTTGTGCTTGTGTGTGTGTGTGTTTGGGAAATACGTTTCGGATGTCTGCAGAATGAGTTTAAGTGTCTCCGCCGAGTGAGAGAGTGTGCGCGCGCGATTTCAGGAAGAGGCTGCAGGCGGCCGCACGGTTCATTTGGATCATAAAGGAAGAAGTGTGCACGCGCGATTGTTTGATTTGCATTCAGTAAAGGAAATGCCATTGTTGCTCCAGCTCTCAGATGAAAATCACTTTTGATGGATGTTTGAAAAACCGCGGCCTGTTGATGTTTCAGAGTTTGTGTCCGGTGAGTTAAATCGAGGAAGCAGCAAAGCAAAAGAGACAAAACATGGTTTTTTAAAGCCTTGTTTCAGTGCTGTAATGTAAAATAGAGGAAAACTGGATCCAAAACAAAGCTGGACATTAAACCAAAAACAACATCTCTCTCATATCTGTATTTTTGTGTGCAAAAAGTAGATGTTTGGCCACATTGAGCACAGTCTGCAGTGTGTTCTGTAAGCTCCGTCATGTCCACATTACCTCACCTGCCTTCCAGCTATGTAAACCTAGAAGTGTGAATTATTCAAACACAAACACACATACCGGTTTTCGGAGGCTTTTACACGAGGCTACCATGTCCCCCGTTCAAGCCTATATGTTACGGCTGTCTTCTTCCGAGACCATCCATCAGCGGAACAGATGAGCGGCGGCCATTGTTGGCCCCGTCGCCTTTCAAGGAGCAAAACAAATGTGTGGACGAGGAAGCCGAGAGAAACTGAATCCTGTTTGAAGCAGCTTGAGAAAATTTCCTTCTACAATATAACCGCCTGTTTCCAACACAGCTCTGCTGTACAAAGACAATCAAAACTTTAATCATGCTTGTAGAAGTACCAACAGAGATGTGAAAGTGGGAAAAAATATGGTGGGGAATCAAGAGCCAATAAAGAAAGAGAAGGAGGAGGAGCAGACTTCACTGCCTGCAGAGAAGAGCAGTTTTAACTACATCAAAGTTTTTCTTCTTTCTTTCATTTCTATCCTTGCTCAGCATTTTATACTTTTCTCCCCCACGAAATTCCAGCGTGTCTGTCTCACCGTTAATAAGAGGGTTAGGTCACGCTAGGTGAAGTGTGTGAAATCCGCCCCCCCCCCCCCCCTTCAGTGGCACACACACACACACACACACACACACACACACACTTATTTCACATCGCGAAAGAGGAATGCAAGAACACCGCAGAGGAGAAACGGAGGTGTAGTAATCCGGCCGGTCACGACTGAAGGTCATTCGTGGTGACGGATTCAATCTCCATTCCTCGGTGACGCTGTACTGTACACGTCCGTTGGCTTTGGCTTGCTGACACACACACACACACATCTGAATGAAATGCACAAAAAAAAAAAAAAAAAAAAAAAAAAAGCTGAAAAAAAGAGACATTAAAAACCAAAAAATGGGTATAAATGTTTGCTCCATCAGCTCATCTCACCTCTGAATTACTGGCTTAATTCTCCAATGATACAAACCGGTTCCGGTGTAATTGTTAAAATGACAGCTGCTGATTAAATCCTTTACATTGACGACGGGCCAAACGGGAGCGCGTCTGGCCTCATTATGAGAAACAATTTCTGACAAACGCCGCACTTCATTAATCCTGCCTGACAGAGCCGGTGCTTCGGCCCGCCGCTCCGCTGCCAAGGAAAACACAGTCGGCGCTCGCCGGTTGTCTACCTGCCTGTCATGCAGCCAAGGCTCACACACACACACACACTCACTGAACAAGATTCAGAACGTGTTCTCTCTGATGCAATTAATATTTTAGGTATGATTTCCAGAAGATGGTGAGGAAGACTGAGAAGACGCCCGGTGTGCCCGGAGCCCTGAGCGCCTCCAGAAGAGAGAGTCCAGCAACACTGAACCAGAAGCAGAGCGGAGACGGAGTGAAACCCAAACAGGGGGGAGAAGAAGAAGCACCAGTTGGGGGACTACAGGCTAGGGGTCGGAGGTTACCTCCTTCTGATTGAGCTCCAGCCAGGCGGTATAGAGCGGGAGCCGCAGAACCCCACTGGAGTCCACCAGACTCCCCCCGTCCTGGGAGAGAGACACCGTGAGAGAGAGACACCACGTTAGACCCAGAGCCCACGAGCAAGCGTGTGTGCGCGCGGCCAGGACTAGGAGAGCTGAGGGTCAGGGGGCTGAGACTTTCCAGTGTCATGTTTTAATGTGAAATAACCTCAGAATATCGAGATAGGTGGAATGAGGTGTGTGTGAGGTCACATTTTCAAACCAGCTAGTTCGCCAGCAATGGGAAGACCCCGAGCACGGTGTAGTTCCTCCTTGCCCACTTCAAAAGCGCCTCAACACAATGGGCCACAACTCACACACTGCCGCCTCCGGACAAAAGCGTCCCCCGGCCGATTTACATCACACTGTGAAACTCAATGCCGAGAGCAGCCCAGGTGAAATTTACCGCAGGAAAAGCAGAGGGGACATTCCTCCACACAGATCCAGCTTCCACGTGTCGGCGGCGGCGGCGGCTCAGCCGCAGAAAGGTGGTACAATATTGATTGCGGGCGATTAAAGCCACTAATCTCTCCTGCTTCGGTGTTTCTGCGCCGCTCAGTGCGAGACGATTACTGCAGGAGCAGTTGAACACACAGCGTGTTTGCATATGATGATAACCTCGACTGTTTGAGGTCTGTGGAAACATACGTCAAGAAGAACAAAGCCGAGCAAGGCCCCTTCCCTCTGAAAACACACCCTGCCGGGGAATGCGGGGTCCGCGGGGCTTCAGCTCCAAAAACATGTGCTTAACCTTCACTAAAAAGCACTTTAAGTGAAATAACACACAACCTGCACCCGGGCCAGAAAGACATGATGCAGCAGCCTCTCGTCATTACACACACACGTAGGCATGGGGAGCATTCCTGTGCACAGCTGATGAAGAGTGTGTGTGAGCAGTCAAGCTCCTAATAAGGAATGCATCTGTCCCTCTACTTCACCGCGGCCACCCAGGAAAGCCACATGTGGCCCCGGCAATGATAGCACAACAAAGGGAGATGGATGAAGAGTCCAAAGCCACTCCGGGCTCTCTGCGGTGAATTTTAATAGTAGCAGTTCAAAACTCAAGGACCGAATACTCTGCTGTGTGTGTGTGACTGCTTGCTGGCTCATTCTGGAAACAAAATAAATCCTGAAATATCAACAAAGAGACACACAGACAAGAAAGAAAGACTTATATAAGTGTTTAGATACTGAAGATAGTGATGCTAAAAGTTGATTTATCCTCAATATACAGCCTTTTCTTTCCCTTGAAGAATGAATAAAATAAAAGCCTGACGGTTCCGTTGATGTAAACCTCGTGCAGCACCTGTCCACAGCGGAGCACTGAGGCCTTCCTGAATACAGCTGAGCGGCTGAGTTCCAGTTTCAGAGCAGCAGGAGGAGGAATGCAAAAATATAAGGAGTGCACATTAAGTATTTCACACTATGCCGAGAGGCAATTTGCACCGAAGTCCCGATGATCGAATCCCCGCCACGTAAAAAAGGGCCCAGTGAGGCCGAGGGGCGCGCAGCAGGAACAGGATGGAGTGAACTTTTGGAACTCTCTGGTGATAAGAGCCAGCTAAGCCTGTCTGGGAATGCCGCATACACACACCCACACCGTAAATATCACAGTCAACATGAGCCAGTGCAACAGTTTTAACATGTCGAATAGAGAAGCACGAGGAAAACACAGCAAACACCGAACGTGCAATCATGTGGATGAATTGCAAAGAGTTTACCTTCAGGTTATTCTTCTTGTGGTTTATTGCTAACGCTTTATTAATACATCAGTCTTTCACATGGAGTGTTTCCTTGGAGTGGAAACTGGCAACAAGTTGTTAATTTTGACCAACAAAGACTCACACTGGATCAAAACTAATGATCACACGCAATAACTTATATATGTAATTTATTATTTATGTGTGCATTTCTTGCTTGATGACAAAGTTAGCTCCTTGCAAGGTACATGAACTCTTGCTAACATGACTGTTTTTTTTCCCCACTGGGTGCTGTTTAAATTCTGTTTTAAAAAAACCCCAATATGTTAAACTCTTTTTTTGCAAATTGTAGAAAAAAACAATACTGTCCCATAGAAAAATGAATTATTTTTAGAATATTGATGTTTTGTCACACTGAAAAGGAAAAAATGGAAATGACTGTATATGATAACCAGGACAATAAAGAGGTCAAATGAGAAACACTCCAACAAAATGCAATTGGATACATTTTGGAACAGCATAAATGATGACCTCCACCATCCTCAAGACATATTAGAAGAATATGCATTTCATATTTTGCTGTCAGACGAGTCATTATTTGTATACAGGGTATATTTCAGTGCGTACCTGACCCAAGAGGGCACCAGAGGGAGAACACAGATAATCCACCAGCAGGAGGAAGAGAAGAGACACAGAGCCTCCAATCAGCCAATAATAGGGAGGAACCAGCAGCCCGGAACCCCACTGAGACACTAGAAGAGGGGCGGGGGTCGCCAACGAGACCCCCACCACCTCAAAGCAGGGCAGGCCGCAACGACCCAGTCCAAACACACTGACCGTGCATCATGAGATTCAATACCTGCAGGTGGTCTGACCAATACAGCCAGAAAAATAAAGTTTTGATTTGATTCATTTATTTCAAACAAGTAAAGACAAAACACAAAAGAACAAAATGAAATAATAGAAGAAATAAGAAGAAAGAGATTTGGAGGTTCCCTGCTCGGCGTCCAGTGTAACGACATCAGTTTTCTCCAGCAAACGCATCTTTTCCTGCAGCAAACACATCAAAACAAGACAGAAGCTCCCGCTGCTCTAAAAATACCTTCCTCTGCTCTGTGTGTCTGTATCCTGTTTGGATCTGATGTGCTGTCACAGCCAAGCATCCTTGAGACACCATGGAATTTTAAAAATGTCTTTATATTTCCACTTCTATTGTAACATGTCTAATAGCATGTACACACACACACACACACGCACACACACACACGCTCGATTTGTCTGCCCCCCACAGACGCAAACGCGTAGCTTCCCAAACGACCCCAATTGTTGCAACAATAGCAAATCCGTGTCTGTTGTCATGGCAACCCTCCCCCTGACCTTCGACCTGTGTTTTCTAACAGGGGCACCCGGATTCTTCTGAAGACTGTTTTAAAAGGGGGCACCCGCAAAGCCCTGCACATTGTCAGCCGTCTCATCATCTGACCCAATAAATCACCATATGCGCGCACGCACGTTCGCACGCATGTGTGTGCACGGTGCGAGTGTGCCGTTGGGGCCGTGGCACGGCAGTGCACGGAGCTCGTGCGAGACCAACAAAAACTGGGATTAAGTTGTTTTCGGGGGAACCTTTCGGGGAACACTGCGTGCCCTCTGAAACTTGCTCCTTGCACCATCTGTTGCACTGTTTAATAGAAAACAACTCGGAGGACAAAGGACCTCAAGCTGTGAAACAATCAAAACAAATGTGGGTGAATTCTGTATTAGCATCAACAGAGGAGTGTTAAGTTCTCTATCCGACTGCAACAAACAAATAACTGAAAATTCGACCGATTGCAGCCAAAAGGAGGTTCAACGTCACGTTGTGAATTCTAAAACAATCAGTTTTTTTTTTTTTTTTTTGCAACTGTGAACCATTTGGCATCGCAGGTCATCTTTTAATCTAACTGTTGGCGGTTTGATCCCTCGTCAACCTCAGTGCTGAGTTTCAATGTCTGAAAGCTGGAAAACTCCAAATAGGCTGATTCGAAAGTTCCATAATGCAACTGGTTACTAATCATTAAAATAAGCATCAATCATCCGGGGTCGTCTTCACTTCGTTTTCATGAGTTTAACCTCTAAAAGCTCTTTGGGAAGACTTGGACCGAGAAGGAATGCTATTCATTTGTGTGTGTGTGTGTGTGTGTGTGTGTGCACGGCCTGAACCTGGACTGCATCATACCTGCAGCGCCGGGCGGCGCTCTCTGTTGTCTCTTTATGCTACGGTACCTACAGACTAATGCCCTGTGAATGATTGCAGGAGCGAGTGCTCTTTCATTTACGAGGAACACGTGTGTGCCTCCGGTCCCGGCGATGCATTCACATGTCAACACGTCTAATCTATTGTGAGAACATTACTGCTTTTTGGCATATACATTTCCACTAATCCCCCCAGCAACTGATGCAGGATTAAATTACCATCAGTCAGTCATGCTTCCGATCATTCAGCACTCGGAGAAAAGCTGACCCTGTGTCAGCGCTGCAGTCGCCCTTGAGCTAATTTAACAGAATGTGTCACCAGTACCGCAAATCACTGCTCTGCATTAAGACTGACATCAGTGGAATGCACCCACAACTTCTTTACAGACTCGTACCTCTGTGATGCATTCAAAATACCCATAATGCATGTGCAGACTGCCTGTCAGAGTAGCAGGGGGGGAAGGATATACTGTAGAATCATAAATAGAAAGGATAAAACCAAATGGAGCAGGAATAAGTTAGAAAATGTTTTGAGAAATGGAAATAAATCTTTTGTTTCCAAGGTGGCGTCCACACAAACATTCTCCAAAACAAAGAACTCAATACCTGCAGACGCCTTGAGCCTTACACCTTTCAGCCATTGTCTCTGCAGCATCATTACTGGTCAAAGACAGGTACATGCAGCCTGAATGCACCTCAAACAATAGATACAGGTATGACCCTGCAGCAAAACCAGGTACAACGTGGAATCATGATTCATCACCTCCGACGAATACTTTCCCGGAAAGGCATCTGTCTGCTGGGCCGGTGGGCTCCACGGCAGATCGACACAAGAAAGAGGCGAGCGAGCCGTGAAACGTGAGACGCTGCGCATTGTGAGCGAGTGTTACACCAAGAAGTAAGGTACTCTCCTTAACAAGCTGCGAAACACAAATGGTGGTGAAATATGAGGCCGTGCATCAGAGGGTCGGGCCGCTGAGGCCACAGCCTCCGGAGGAAGACGGGCAAAGGAAGAAGCAGAAAGGAACAGAAGGGACTGGCTGACTGCATACCAGTTAGCATATTAGCACTAAATGGCTACAAGATGGTGCCACACAGGACTATGGGAGATGCAGAATGTAAATTTTGCCTTGAATAGGGTGAATATGTCACCACTGCGGGCTCTAAGTTAAGGTCCATGGACTCTGAAATGCTCACTGCGGCTGCTGACAGATGGATGGATTCAAAATAGACGAAGGAGCTTCTTTGTCGGCTCCCTCTTTTGTACTCCTCCACATTTGTCTCCTTCTTTGTTTTCTCATTTTCTTATTCATCTCATTTTTGTCGATGTCGTCTTTGTCCATTTTTGTTTTCTTTGTTTATTTCCGTCCTCATCTTTGCGTTGTCTTTGACGTCGTCTTTTGCTTATTCTTCCTCTTCTTCCTTTCTCACTTGATTGGCATTCAAAACTTCGCCGACTGCCAACACTCTCCGACAGTGATGGAAGCATCAACTTAGCTGAAAATCACTTTTCAGTCACAGAATAAAACACCTAACACCAAACAATAGCTTGTGCATCCGCAGAAGAACTGTGTTATCTTATTTCCTGTCTGGTTTAATGTTAAAAGAACAATGCCTGCAGGCTGAGGAAGTTTGTTGTGAACTAACACCAACAAATGACTGCAATGATAAGATGCTCCAATATAATATTACAGTCGAAGAGGACACATGAGCTCGGCTGTGAAACAACCGGCCTCTTTTTCTGATGAAGTGACCGCCGTGGGAACACGATGAAAAAGACATCAGACTGTATAAAAGAGACAAAGTAAAGACAAATGGAGGTATGCAGACAAAGGAAGATGTAATGTACATACATTTCAGTCCTGTATGAAACTATGCTTGGTGAACTTCTCACCCTGGAGTTTAAAGCCAGGTCGCCGAAGCTGTGCTATAATTCACTGACGAACACTAAAGCTGTGGGATAAACCGGTGTCGGAGTTCACATCAGGAGTCAGAGCTGCACTGTGAAGATAATCTCCTGGACCAACGGTCAAGGTCAAGCGATTCAGTTGCTTCAAAGAAAGAGGGGATTCATAAATTCATACACTTGACTCCCACAATGCAAACTATGAACTCATTAACTCCGCACACTGACCAAACATAGAGTGATCTCAGCAGGGACCAATGGGAAAATTCACCTTCGCTTCTTTTGTAGATTAGACTTCTCAAATCTGCATCACAAGTGAGCAAAAGCAAACTCTGTTTGGAGTATCGTGTCAAGGGTAGATCCTTTTGGTTTTTGAAAAGGAAGAGCTAAAAGGGCTGCGAGAGGAAGAGGAAGAGGAAGAGGAAAAGTAGTTGATAGGTTTCAGTCTTTACCTTGTTGTAGTAATGGAGCTGGACGGAGTGCCACTGGCCGTCACTGACCCCGCCGGGGACATATGGAGACACAGAGGTCTTCGTCTCACCTGGAGGATGAGGAAGGAAGGGAGGGAAAAGAAGATGCATCAGAAATCACTTTTAACAGTTTAAATATAACTTAATTAACTCCACATGTGACTGATGAGGACAATGCATTGATTGTGTTGAAACAATCCGTTAAAATGAATGTAACCGAATGACAGGAAGGACGCCTGCAGCGGCAAGAGAAACGTGCTACACTGGTTATTGATGAGCGTTCTGTGACAAACTGTCTTATCTTGACTCACCCAAACATCATAAATCAATAGTTGGGAAAGCCAATATCCCTCTGCGGTATCAATGACTTGGAGTGAGACGAATAATGGCAGCAGATTTACTCAGGGTTTACTGTGTTTGTCAAGGGTAGGAGCAGCCTGGACACACATCCACTAACACTTCAACAACACTGACCCAGTCTTTGTAAGAAATGTTCTGGTTTTCCCCTAAAAAGCTCTTAAAGAGACCAATCAGACTTTTCCTTCCTGCTCATCTCAATGAGTCTGACTCATAAATCCTTTGATTTATTTTGATGACTCATATTTCTGCTTTGAAGCATAATCATGGTGGATTCCTCCCTATACGGCACCATGGGAAAGTGGAACGGTGTTAAAAAAAACAAGTCGTCGGCCCAAAGAGTGTTTGATCTGTAACCCAACAGTTACCAGTGTTAACAATGATGGAGGGCGTGTGTTTGGCTGCAGCTGAGTGAGCGTGAATGTGTGTGACAGTTTCATGAGCATAAGACCTGGAAAAGCTTTAAAAACAACAACTTTCTGGTTTTCCATTGCTAAATAAACAGGAGCAATGACTTGGTTTGTTTTTTTGTTTTTTTTATTGCTCTGACGAAAATCCTGCGGAAAATTGTTGAAAACTTGTTTTTTGGAACTCTATAGAGAAATTTGCAATGTCAATGATTCTTAGATTTGTTTTTTGTTTTTTTAGAGTTGGGTTGGATAATCAGTTTCGCACCTAATTAAAAAAAAACATGCATACACAAATACACATGAATCAAACCCCAGAAAGCACACTGATACGTTTTATTTGGATAACTTTCTGTTAAGCTCACTTCAGATAAAGTGAACTCACACCTGGGTTAATCTGCTTACAATGTGGCTGATAACTGACACACAGTCACTATGAGGGGCCACACACACACACGCACACACAGAAACACACACTAACACGATGGGGTCTCACCTCCGGAGAAGGTGAGCTGAATCTGTTCATCGATGATCTCCAGCGCGATGAAGTCGTGTTTCTCGTTGAACCTGCCGTTGTAGAGCAGCAGAGCGTTCCTTTCTCTGGTGGCAAACCTGCAGACACGCAGTTTGTTCTTTGCTTTATTTTTGATAAGAGAAAACAATGAGCGTGAGATTGGTGTCAAAGAGAAGCTTGAGGGAATTCCTGCTGTTATTCTCTACTGCGAACTCATGTTTCCTGTCCCGAGTACCTATCGGACCGACACTGAAGGGTTGAGGACCTCGCAGATTGCTTTATGATGAAAAGGTAGAGCAGCTCTTGAGGGAAAGCCACTTGGAAAGGAAAGGCAGGATGTGTTAAGCCTTGTGGGCCATGGAGAGGATGCATGAGTGTGTCCACGTGTGAGAAAAGGACAAAGACCCTGCTCAGTGAGCCAGTACCTTCCCTGCGCTGTGTGTGTATGTGTGTGTGTGTGTGTGTGTGTTTGAAGAGGCCTCGCGGCTCCGACGCGCTGCCGCTGACGTGTTTGGACCGTAAGGTGAGGGCAGCGGAGTCAGCCGGCAGATGCCAGGAGGGCAGGAGGGCAGGAAGTCAGGACGGCTGCAGCCAAACACTGATAAGGGAAACCCATCACAGGGCCCTTCCTGTTTTCACCGCGCCGCGAGCCTTTTTCTCGCCGGCGCGCCGTCGATGAACGCCGGCTATCGAACTGCTCGTTAGCGAAACATAAACTTCTGCTCTTCATAATATTTGCAGGGTGAGCGCCATAAAAATGAATCGGGGTTGTTTTTCAGGAGAACACCTCCTAACACATTCAGATGTTGCCCTCGTTGCTCCTGTGCACACACAATGAAGAGTGTGTATCTTCAGTGCGTGTCTGGGCACGCCCCGGCTGACACACTTTTTTCTCAGTGAGCACAAGTGTGTTTAATTACAATTTATGACACCCGGCTACATGTATCACAAGTGTAAACCTCTGCAGCGGCGCTGTGGGGGATCAGCATGTTTCAGAAAAATACAGAAAGTGCAGCGCAGTTTGAGTGACTGACTCTCTGTCTGTGTTGTGTTTGCCATATCCTTGAAATATCAATTTTCAAACCTGCTTGTCTGGCTTAGTATGAAAAGTATAAAGAATGTAATGGTGAAAGTGCACCGTGAGAACAAAGAGCTTTTCTGAGAGTGTTTGGTGGTGATAACTCAGAGGTAGCACGGTGGAGAAATGGTCAACATTAGCAGCAGTTGCACGGACCAAATGTAATCTGATCTGACTCCAATCTGTGGCATGTAAACACTTCTATCTGATTAGACTGCAGGAGGTGGTTTAAAATGCCATTTATGATGTGATAAGAGTTCATGTTAGTTAAAATAAACATTGCTGATGCAGAAAAAAACAAAAGAATGTATAAGTTACAATCTGAGAGGAATGTAATCGGATTGACATAAAAAAAAACCTAAATGCAGCATCAGTTCGCTCAAAGCAGTAACTAAAACACTGGAATGAAGGATCATCTTCAAGTTCTTCAGTCAGGGGGGGAGAAATAAAATCCAACGACATGCTGCAAGCTTAACTGGTGAATGCGCAGCGGTCTGCAGCCAATCAGTGATGCAACCTGCCTGCTTGCTCCTGATCAGATAAGACAGATGAAATGGAAGGAGGGATGATAATAAAGGGCAGATACTATGGCACTCACGTGAAGGAGACGGTGAAGTGGAAGCGCTGCCTCAGGCCTCTGAAGGTGATGAAGGACTGCCCGGGGAAGCTGCGGGTGGTCATCTCGCAGTAGGGCTTCTCGAACTCCCCCGGCAGACACTGGCACATGAAGCCGCCCGCCAGCCGGTTGACGCACTCGCCGCCGTTCTTGCACACGCCGGGCACGCACCGGCCCGACGACGCGTTGAGCTCACAGTGCTCCCCTGCGTCACAGAAAGGATGGGATTTGCTTTAATTTCTCAACATCTGTCACAGCTGTGATAAATGGCCGAGCCCGTCAGCGTCATCCGATTCTATTCTCCCAGTGAAGCCTGCTGTTTACAGTCGAGTGAGAAGCATATTTCATATCAGACATTTGGATTTCAAGCTGTTTTGAGAAGACAATTTTCATTATCGGTCGAGCACATTGATACGAGTCATGACTTCTCCATTTCAGACTGCAGGATAAACACAGCAGTACCTTTCTGTTTTCCATTGAAAGCTCAGTTCATAAAAGCCTATCTTCATCTAAACATCAGGAACACAGACAAAGCCCTGTTTATAGGGCTTTTCTGGGAAACAGCGCGCGCTGCCACAAGGTAATTTGGCCATATTTGGAGAGAAGAGCAAGGATGGAAGATAAAGAGGGGCAAGAAGAGCTGGTGGAAAAGAAAAGAAGAGAGAAAAATGATGAAAAACTGAGCAAATAAATTATCTTTAGACAACTTCAGACAGAACAAATCCTCTCCGAGGTGATTACTCTACATTCCAGCAGGTCTTTACGTCTGCGGTGTTTTCACGTGCAGCCACTTCACCTCAGACACGTTTTTATCTGCTTTAACTAAGTCTGCTGCTTTCATTTCCCAGAATTACCCTGATCTGAGCTAAATGCGTTGGCTAAGTAGGACCACTTGTAAATGCAGTACTCCCATGAACACCCTACATAATGAAAGACTCAAAATTTTCAATATGCTGAGTCAACTATTCGGCCAGGACAACTTTAAAAACACAAAAACTCCTCAGGGTTGAAGGATGGATTCAACTTTAATTCTTCCTCATAAATTACAACACAGAAAAAAATATTAATAAATGGGCTCATCCTGTGAGTCGTGCACTTCAGAATTAGACTCATTAGAGTCTTTTTAAATGACTAGTAGAGGAACGCTTGGTGTTGCCACAAGTTTTGTTTGTCTCCAACAACCCAAAGGCTACTCGATATCAGATTTGTCAAATTGCGTTATCTAAATGAGTTCCCGAACATGGGAAATTCCTCCCGAACAACCATGTGCATCAATTTCTGAGGGAAAAATCTGCGAGCCGGGCTCTCATTTAAATTCCTGCCCTTGATGCGCCATGAGACCCTTTTCAGGCTGAAATATTATTTGAGATCGGTGCCTCTGTGTCCCACTCAGTGTTGTGTGTCAACCCGCTGTCCAGACAAGATCTCTCCATCCAGACCCCCAACACCACTGCTTGGAACCAGCTAATGGCCCTTCTCTCCACGGCGTAATCCTTTTTTTCCGAGGGGGAATTATAAGGATCTGTTTACCCCGAAATGTTGGAAACCCAAGGAGGACAGATCGGGTCCCGCCTGTCATCGGCCCCATAATGGCCCCTGATGGGCCCTGACTATCTGGAGTTGAACTGTGACCTTCAAAGCGGTGACACCGAGATGTAGGTAAGGGAAATATGATGGCAGGTATAATCAGATAATTACATCAGATAAAGTGGAGGAAGAAAAAGGGAGAAGAGGCAGAGTGTTGGGAGGACGGGGAGGGAGAGGAGGCTCTCCTGCTGCTGCAGAGACAGACGGGGGGAGACAGTCATTCAGGTATCAGATGTACGAGGGGGAAGTAAGAGAGGAAGATCACTGACATCGGGAAATATTCTGCAGAGTGATTTCAATGGGAACGATGAAAGCGGCCAAGACTTCCTGAAGCTCAGCTACCATGTAAACACTCCGCAGAGTTACTATAAGGCAAAGTTTAGAGGGTGGTTTCTGTTCCTTTCTTTAATAAATATCAAGGTATAGATAAGTCTGTGCGAATTGCTTTTGTTAATATAGTGTGATCATTTTCAATTTAATTTCAAATTCCATATCTCTTTTCAGAAATTCTGTGCCGGAGGCAGCAGAGGCAGCAAGGCAACCCGAAAACATTATGGTACCTCCACCATGTTTCACTGTACTTTGGTTTCGGATTTATTTTTTAGCTTGTATTAGCTATAATTTTCTTATGAATGTGATGTGATTTTGAATGAGGCTTTGAATACTTTACTGAACATGAGAGTTCAATAAATCAGCATTTTCATTCCAATGACATTTATGCTAAATTTTGCTATTAATGCTTTTTAGTATCATAAAATAGCTGATTTTAAATGTTATAGCCATCATATGTAGTACAGAATACCCTACGATGTATGCATATTCATGCATGCATAAACATGCACATGTTTATTTTGTATATTACTGTAATGTAATCATTTACAATTCCAAGTTGCTGCTCTTCAACACCAAATTGTTTTGTTTGTTTGGTTTCTACGGTTATCTGAGACAAGTCTGGTTTGACCAGCTCTGTAAGGATTCCACAGTTTTACAGCAATAAATCATGCGTGTGTGTGTGTGTGTGTATCTGTGTGCGTGCAGTATCACAAAGCATGGTCAACCTCATGCTACAATAAAAGGTGGTGAGAGCTTTAATAACCCGTCAGTGCGGTTTGTCGGCTATTATCTTAAAGTTTTAAACCCATTGCAGGAATAAATATGATTCTTTCAAAGTGCCATCTTTCATCGTTGCAATGTGCAGCTTGAGCTTTAAACAATGTCATTTAGGCGGAAAAGCAGTTTGATTTGTTAGAGAACTTTACTCACCGGTGAAATCCTCCATGCACTCGCAGGTGTAGCCCCCCTCTCGGCTGCGGCACCTCCCGTTGTTCTGGCAGGGCCCCGAGAAGCAGAGGTCGATCTCGGTCTCGCAGTAGTCGCCGGTGAAACCGAGGGGGCAGCGGCAGCGCAGGCCGTTGATGGGGTGGATGGGCCGAAACAGGACCGTGTCTGAGGCGATGAAGGGCGGGGAGCTGTCGAACTTCAGCACCGACACACACTTCATGTAGTTCTCACAGGGCTCCCGCAGGCAGATGTTATCGTCGAACGGCAGCACCTGGAGAGGGGGGCATTTCAGTTACATCTCTTCAGCTGTATTAAATCTAGAAAAACTAAACATTTAGCGTACCTCTTGAGAGGAGATGAGCCTGAGCAGCGTCCTGTTGAGGTAGATCTGCTCCTGGAGCTCCTCGGAGGGGAAGAACGCCCCTTTCCCCGGGGCGCCTCCGGGCTGCAGCGCCGAGAAGGTGACGTTGAGGATGGAGCCCTGCACGTCGGTGTCGTTCTGGACGTTGAACACGAACACCTCCTCCCGCTTGGTGGAGAGCACGGCCGCCACGCCCTCCAGGAAGAGGCCGAGCAGCGGCGAGAGGAAGCGCTCCTGGGACATGTTCTCCAGGCGCACCGTGATGCTGTTGGTCAGCATGTCGTCGGTGATGATGGTGACCCGCAGCGTGCAGCGCGCCGAGATGCTATGGAGGCCGTCTGCAAGAGAGAGGAAGCAACTCAGAACGCTGATAGAATCAAAACATGTGTCAAATACTGTAAATATCTGAAGCCACAGTGTTTTGGCACTCTTCCATTCCCTTCCAGCAGCTCGACAGCTGGGCTTGTTTACCGTGCAACACTTTTGCCGCTCGATTGCATTAAGTCATCGCCGGCCGGTGTCAATTCCTACCAATTCAAGGCTAGGCTGGGAGTAATTAGATCAGTCTAGGATTTAAGAACCCCCCCCCCCCCCACCGGGGGTTCGGATCTGGTCTCACACCTACTTCTGGCACAACTGTAAGCTGCAGGAGCCTACGGAGGGAAACAGAGGGTCTGCAGGCCGGGTGAAATACAGCGGGCAACAGGTGGTGAGGCCAGATGAAATTCACAGGGGGTGGATAATACTGTTGAAGGGACGGGGGGAGATGGGTCAGATTGCACAGCTTTGCAGCAGCATACAGAGTGCAACATGAACGTGCAGTGTGTGTTCCCGAAGACCTGCTGTGAGTTTTGGCCACAGGTGCCCCGTCACTCCCAGACACGGATGAGCTCATATCTTCAGGCTGAACCCCCCCCCCCCGAGAGACACGCAGACGGTGAGCGCAGGGCGCGGACAGGCCGCCTCGTCCAGCAGCTAACCAGACAACAAATGCTGGAGAACAAACAACCTCACAATGGGAAGCTTCACGCAACCAAACAACTGCTGCCTCGGGGATATAAATCACGCAGCATGGGTGGCACGCACCGCGAGAAATTGCGCGCACCCTTCCAGACGCACGTTAGCAAGTCGCCCTGCTGGACGGTGACGTTCAGCAGCAGCTGTGGCGTATCACGCCGCTGTAACGCGGTGGAATGGAGATGCTCATTCGATGCGGCGCTAACAGACAGAGAATCTGTTGACTACTGTGTTTATTTCTCTAAAGCTCTCACTGTGTGATCAGGAATACACCGTTAGCCCCACTGGCTGTCACAGACCTGACACACAATTCAACAAGGAAATCACATGTGCATGGAAACATGTATTGCAGCCACTGGAAACCAGCCTAAGAACAACAGACATGAGCTTCATTCAAACAGAGACTGAGCCGACTCTACTGTCTGAAGCAAACACATTCCTTTTTTCTTAACATATTATAAGCAGGATACTTCACATACCAACGCTCAAAGGTCATAGACTGCTGTGCCATTTCGGTCCGACATGAAGTCATGCACCTACTGGTGTGATGATAGAACATGTGCATGTTGCACAAACTCGCAGTTTGCTGATTATGCATTCGATCAAAACATCAGTGATTCAATATCTCGGTGGTAAATTCACTACAGTGTCATGTTATATTCCTGTTATTACCTGCATCCAACGCCACGAGTAAATAACCTTCAAGACAATTTACACGCACACAGAGATTTTTGTCGTAAGATAGTTGTTTGTTGTCTTTCTGTTTTTTCCAGGGAGATCCCAACTCACCGCTATTTATAGAGCCCACCAGCTGTCAGCAGGGGAACACACACACACACACAGACACACACACACACAAAGAGGATGGGCTGGAACCATCGGAAGGGCGTGCCACAGGCAGGGGGAAAAAGAAAAAAATAGTTTGCGTGGGCAAGTGTGTCACACACTCACAGGTGTCAGACACACAGGGTTTTATTGACTAAGTAAAAACACGCTGAGGTTGTTAAAGCTGTGATAATGGACATTATTGTAATAATATTGAACTGTTGATTAATGAGAAGCAATCCTTCGGAATTTAAAGAACTCTGCATGTCTGTGAGGCCTAACAGTGACCCACATATTGCTCATTCAAATTCCTAAACAACAATAAATAGGTTTTTAGTGCTCCAAGGAGCAGTTTTTCCCTGATATCTGCAGTTGTATTCAACTATGTCACACCAAAATATGTGATATCTATGGACCACACATTCAGAGGCCTGCAGTGCAGGTGGTGAGGCCTGCAGGGGTGATAAAAGCTGTTAATGAGCTGTGAAGCAAGACGCACCAGTGGCACACTTGTGTTTGTGTATCGGGACAAATGACCACACACTGTTGAATACACACACGTTCAGACACACAAAAAGATCATAAATGTGTCGGTCAACTGTCAGGGGGTTCCCCAAACCGCGGTGTTATCACTCCGTTTCTGTGCAACACACACACACACAGGTTGTCGCACTCGTCCCAGACCGTTGACACACATTGCGGCCAGCTGTCACTGTGACTGCCACGCACACACAGCTTTTAGCAACACGCAAACGTGTGTGCAGACACACAAACAAACACAAAGCCTGCGCTCTGCATGTCGGTCAAAATCTGGACCTCCAGCTGGACACCGGTTAGTAGCATTATGGAGCCGATAACAATGTCTGAACACACAACCACATGGCTCATGGGCTCATGGGAACATGTGACACAGAGAAACTTCCAGCTCCTGCAGGCTGACCTGCCTGAAGAGTCAACAAGAAAGACAGTCAGTGAAGCGGGCAGAAAACAAACATTTGACGCTTCAGCAGGTTTACGAATGTTTGGAGGCCTATACACACACACACACACAATCCCTTTGACTGTGTTACTGTAGGAATTAAATTAATTATACATAATATAATTAAGCTGCACTATTAATCGTAAGCTTGAAGAATCCTGTTCATAAAGTCATGGAACCAAACAATGTAAAACCCATGACACATTCTTTAAGTTTCCACTAGAAGACTATTGGAAAAAAGTAACAGAACAGTTACTAAGCAGAATGACATTTGTCACAACCAAAGAGAAAGGTTTGAGACCTTTAAACATGAAAGCAGGAAGCTCACACTTCAGGTCATCGTGTTTTCTATTTTTCCTTTCAGCTCCGACAGTTTTAACAGCCCAGTTAAAGTTTTACAGCAGAGAAACCACTAACATTTTCTCTCAGGTGAAATCAGCAAGAAACTCCTTTTTTCTTGCAGTCCCCCCTCCTCTGGGTTTCACATATTTGAATCACAGCACTCTGCAACCTGAGTGGCTCCCAACCAATTGCAGCGCAGTAATTGAACCGTGGCCCCTCCTACTTGGGCATACCTGAACGCTGTTGGCCAATCGGGAGAAGCAAACAAGCATTGAACTGTGCTCAAACACTCTTTGAATACTGGCGACATTCCTCCTTCTCCTTTTACAACCCCGAAAAACAACTTTCAGCTCCTCTGAGCTCCGATCCTTAATCTCCCTCATCGCTCTGATGTCTGCTTGAGAGTCTGAGCTCCATTTAAATGTGTTGGTTTTCCTCAAAGGAAGTTCGGCGTTCAGACAGTAACCGTAGCTGTTCTGCTCGGACTCCGAGCGTCATTGCCAAGCCTCATCATCTCCCTTTTCTTTCTCAGTGGCGACCAGAGCCAGCATCAGATCGCATATCAGCAGCCTGCACACACGCTGACAGACATCCTGCGCGCAGGATACGGAGGGAAAATCGTCCCGCAGACAAGAATCTCGGCAGAGTTCACTCAATCTGAGCATCATCAATCAAAAGACGTGAGGCCAAGTCCGCAGGAATAAAAGATGGACGGAAAGGAGAGATTAAGGAGAGCAGGAAGCGAGGAAGTGGGCTGCAGAGTACAAATGATCAAGGCGGCGACTCTACGACTAGAACTTGACTAAACTGGAGGGTTTAGTGAGAAAACCTCCAACTGTTTCCACAATATAATCCTGGTCGCAGCTCAAGACTTTAATTTGGCAGCATTTTCCATGTGACAAACAGCAAATACACTGATTATGCTGATATATAGGCTTTCGTAGCATTAAAACAACAACAACAACGACCAGTAAACAAAGAGAAGCAGATCACTGAGGGCAGCCTGCACTTGCGCCCTTGGTGTTTATTCCTCCAGCAGGTGCTGCCATTAAATCCACTTACATGCTGCCATGCATGTCAAATTGGTTTGTTTCTTCAATCAGATAATGAGATGTCAACCAGCATTCGTTCCACGTCACATCTGAACGTGCATATGGATCATACCGAGCAGGTGGCAGCTATTCTTTCAGTGTCTTCATAATCTCAACACTGGCCAATGAAAACACAGTTCTGATGAATAATCTTGCATAAATGAGTTGTTGAAGCAATGCACATAAAAAAAAGGTTTTTTGACCGCACTGTGCACACTTTGTCTTCAGGATTATCATAAAGACGTGTCAAGAAACACTCACAAAAGTGTTATAGTTTTCCCAATATAGCCCAAATACACTTAAAATTCAGTCACATCTTAATAATCAAAGCACCACAATTTGCCATTATTAAGCTCTTTAACAGTACAAAACAGAGGGTGATGTCTCTGGGCACTGTATTGGTCATCCGTGAAGTTGACATTTTTGGTCACAAAACCAAACTCAACAACACCGTTGGCGATTTTTCTGGAATTTAAACCCCTTGAAGACTATTCTGTGGCTAAATCTTGAATATGTAGACTACTACACTGTAACAGAGTAGTATTTAATTATTCATAGTAATTGTAAGTACAGAGACCAACATGTAAATTCAAAACAAAGGTTGGAATCAAACCCAAATCCCGCCGCTGTGAGACTAACCACTAAGCCAACAACTGCAGTTCAAAAGTCAAAGGTTTGTTGCAGAAGCATCAACCGCCACACGGAAAACAGCAAGCTTCATCTTCTTTCACGAGTCCGTCTTATTTTTTTCCATCCTCAAACTGTGAAACCGTGATGATTTCAAACGCAAACCTGGGCTAACCGGCGGTGGATGATTAACCACAGGAATGCCCGGGCCAGCAGGTTAACAGATACAGACGCAGAAGACCAATGATTAATGGGCTCTGAGAGAGACCTCGCTCCTACTACATTATATCCCCCTGACACCTGAAACCAACATTTTTCACATCAAAACAGTCGACTTCTGGCAACCCGGCAAAATTATTTCCAGAGGAATCCCTCCGCCAAAGCTTCGCCCCAGTGCGATCACGGCCCAGGATGCATTGCTGTCGCAGTACTGACAGAGAGGCGGTTGTGCCCTTCAACTTGGAGTATAACCCCCTTCAGCCTACACTCAGCACCATCCAGCTTCTATCTGCAGCCACTCGCGCTCATGCGTGCGTGTGTGCACGTCTGAACGTTCGCTGATATCTGGAAGTACTCAGCGAAAGACCCCTCTCATCTCCCGGCCATATTTTAACGCAGGTATGCCCATCGCTGCTGCCTGATCAAAGTGTCGAGGATAGAGAGGCTGAGCTCGGAACACTCGGGAAGACACGTGGAGATAAATCTGACGGACGCGCCGAGCGGCGGGACGTCGGAGAGGGGAGGGAGGACGGAGATAGAGAGGCGGCGAGGGGAAGGGAGGACTGCAGTGATGTACTGTGTGTTGTTTTACAGGCCGTATGAGAAACATGTGGGGGAATGAAAACAGCCATAAAGAACTGGAGGCAGCAGGCAGTGTGTGTGTGTGAGAGAGACTATTACATCTAATGCAAGGGGCTGATTAATAGTTGAAGCAACATAACAACAAAGTTACAAATTGTGGCTCCTTGGATAGTCATACATCTTCTTTAAAGCCTGTACACACACAGACACACACAGACACACACACACACACAGCTGTTGCAGTCCAATTTCCCCACAACACCTGCAGCTCTCAGGGGGGCCCTCAGCCCTCCTTCTTCTCCCTCCACGTCTTCTCCTCACGCTGAAGTGACCACACCAGGAGGATTAGCTCTCTGACTCTTTTTTATTCTCTCGTCTCTCTCTGTCCCCCCCCCCCCCCCCCCCCCCCCCTCCCGCCACCCCGATTTTCTCTTTTGGCTCTCAGAGAAGAAAAAGTGGCAGCCGGCGCACAAAAGATTCCTTTCACCCCCGGGCTGGGAGGTGGAGGAGGGGAGGCGAACGGGTGAGGTCCGGGAGTCGGGTGGGTTGGGTGACGGGGGCTGTCAGACGGATAACATCCCCGCCACAGCCGGGGAACAGGTGGGATTACATGCCGACTGAACCGAGATCTGTGAGTGAACCAATCGAACCAACAGGTGGGACAACGGATCGCTGGCTGACCTGCAGCGGGCTGTAAATCACCACGGCGCAACTCAAGAACGCATCTTCCCTGAAGAATACTGCTCATCTTTAATCATTACACATTTGTTAATGTCTAAATGAATCAGCTCTCCTTTTGCAACTGTAAAATCATACGGTTGCATCAATGCACACATCTGTGAGCGTGTAGCCAGAAGCCCCTCCTTCCCTGCGGTGCTGGAGACCTTTGGCTTGGCACACGAGGGAGTTCAGGAGCTGTATCAACTTCTCCTCCACCCTCACCTTCAAGCAGAATGGACTTTCACAAGCCCTCCACAAGTGCCCTCGGTGGCTCTACTTAAGCAGAGCGCTCAGGGGCATCGGGTGCCAGGCCAAGAACCGACCCGGCTAGAATATCTATGTCCCATTTAGGATCCCTGGGAGAGAGCGGGGGGGAAAGAATAGAAGCACTGTTTCTGCCAAGACAATGCTGAGCGGGCGAGGACGAGGCGGCCAGACAATGCAAAATGAGCCCAAATGAAGACTATTTGTTTTATTGCCCGAGGAGTCGGCTTGTATTAGCTCATCGCCGGCAAGACTACTGCCAGCGAACACAGCAACTCATCACCAGCGAGACTTTGATCAGTGAAGTAAAGTGTGGACATGAGATTTAAAGCGCAGACGGAGACGGTGAAACGCTCCAGGTTTGTTGTGACAGAGTTTCCCGTGATACAATCAGCAGCTTCACGTCCTGGTGTTTAGGAAGACTGCTGCTGGGACAAATGAGAGGAGTGAATGAATAAAATCCCAGTCAACAGCAGCAGCAGCAGGGATTTCTTTGCTTGGCTTCCAAGCTTCATTTTGAAAATAAAGACCCGCAGTCGCGCCACACAGCATCGGTCTGGATGAAGTGCGGGCGTGAGAGCGCCCCATCAAGCACCATTAGCTCGCCGAGCGTCCAGGAAATCAAACGCTCTGTCAAGTCTGGTAACCCGGCGCTGCTTTTCATAATTGATTTTAAAACACTGTTGAATCCACTTAGCTGTTCCACTTCAGCTGACAGAGGATTTTGTCTGTGTCAGCCCTCCTTCCCTCTCTCTCTGCTACCTCATGGTAATCAGGTTAAAGCCCGCCACTTCCCCTTATTAAAAGTTTAAAGGTCACAGCTTCCAGGTGTCGTCTGGCTCTGTTTTCACAAGATGATAAAAAAAAGAGAGAGAAAAAAAAAACAAACCCTGCGGCCACATTGAGAGTTTCACCCCACGCAGTCTGGAAGTAAATTAATGAGACGGAGCAACGATCCGGGAGGAGCGTCTCTGTCTTGGCCCGACATCTGGGAGACAGTTTAATTGGAGACTTATAAAAATAAATATAATTCAACCATCATTTTCAAATAATCATTCAGTATGTCTGAGTGGTTTTGTGATGAAAGTGTCGCCCAGATCTCCTCAGAGGACTTACAGCAGGTATTATGACTTGTTAACAGCAAATGAGACTGAGGAAGTCCAAACATATACTGTGAGCTCCGACCGGCACAGGGTCATTCACATCACAGTAAAAACCACAGCGAGCGTCTGGAGGGGGAAACCGGGTTGTTATGTTTCTCTGATTTGATCCATTCAGACACATGTGAAAGCTGCTCATTGACCTCTGACCTGAGCCAAACAATCTTCTTTGTCCGTCCTCAACAGACGCTGCAGGTAATTTACACTATGAGAGTGAATCTGAAGGGTCGAGTAAAACTGATTTGAATGAGCTCATGCGATGTGTTTTTAAAAAGGTCCAAAGAAAACGTGTGAAACGTCAATGTACGTGCAAACAAATATCTCTGAATAACCTGAATGTATTATGCAGATAATACACTGATCTGTACGATCTGAAAAAATAAATAATAATAATAACAGCATTCATTTTCTGCAGAGAAAAACCTTTTAAAGCATTTGTTTTCCCCACAAATGAAAAGACTGAAAATGTGCGAGTTGTTGACTAAATTAATGACAATATGGGAGAATTAGCAGGAATTTGACATGCAATGACCTGCATGTATTCATAGGTTGCTTTTTTTTTTTTTTTTTTTTTTTTTGCAGAATATCTGCTGATGTGTCAGCGGAGCGCCTTTCACTCGGTGTGTGGCGGCTGATTAGTATTAGCAGCATTAGATCGCCTATAAGCCCTCATTCAAAAGATCACAAAGAGGTGAAGAGTCAAATGGGCCATTCTCTGTTCTGTAAGAGGGAATCACTCAGCTATAACCAGGAATGCAACCACACACACACACACACACACACACACACACACACACACACACACACACACACACACACACACACACACACACACACACACACACACACACACACACACCACACACACACACACACACACACACACACACACACACACACACACACGGCCATGCTCTGCACACGCACACACAAACATACATGTGCACTTGCTTTCCAAGTCAGACAATTACACACATGTACAAAACAAAACAGATGCAGCAATGCAAACACTATTATTTACATGCACACAGCGTTCCTTCTCCTTCTTTCTGCTCTTCAGCATTGATCCCATGTGATAAGCTCACAGTGGACAAATAGCTGGATCAGTGGGGGGGGCGCACGCTGATCAAAAGCCCCCCTCACAGCTCGAGCTGCCCGGCCATGAATGGGCTAATAGGACGCGGGTTTCTGTTACAGTGACACTGGATCCTCTCTTTTTCTCCACGTCTGTCGTTGATCGCTGCCTCTCCTCGCTCATCGCCAAGTTTTTCTGCATGTATGTCAATATGGAGAGGGAGGAAAATAACGTGATTCATACTGTGAAGGAAGTTTAAAATTGGAACAAGTGCCAAAAAATGAAACTCAACATACAATCGATAAATATAATTTGTGATCATAATAAACTAAATATGATATTAGCGTATTTTCAATTTTCTAGATTTTGCTAACTTATTGTTCCACTTTCCATCCTTGCATTTCTTTCTCTCTTCTTCCAGCTCTCCTTTCTTGCGCCTCTTTCTCTCAGAGGCGGTGTCGGGTTACAGTTATTGTTGGTGCTGGTTACTGATAAATAGGGTGCCTAGTTACCAGCAAACGCACCATTGGCTCTTTTCAACAAAGCAGAGGAGGAAAAAAAAAAGAAAGAAAGGAAAAAGGGGGGGGATAGAGAACTGGGGGGGGGGGGGGGGGGGGGTCGCCAAGGGAAACCATGAGACTTGTGTCAGTTTAAATAGAATGGGGCAAATTTTAGCAATGTGCGTGTGATTGTGTGTGTGTGTGTGTGTGTGTGTGTGTGTGTGTGTGTGTGTGTGTGTGTGTGTGTGTGTGTGTGTGTGTGTGTGTGTGTGTGTGTGTGCGTTTCAGCGCCAAGGACAAAGCCCGGTAGACACTGACCCTTCCGACACCCCTGAATACCCCACCGACACCTGCTGAATGCCCCCTCTATACCCCCGTCCTGCCTCCACCCCTGCTGGTGTTAGAGTGGCGCTATGCCAAGACCCCGCCCACTTACAGACTCAGAGCCCTACAGACTCCGCCCCCTTACAGGCTCCACAAAGTGCCAGATCGGATAGCAATGATCTCATCCCGGAGTCCGCTCCACGCCAACTTCATCACAATAATAAGAACCAAAACACAGCGAAATCAAGAAATAGATGTTTCCTTTAATCTACAACATGAACAAACAAATCAATTTTAAAGAATATCTAATTATAAACCTCCCAACACCAAAGCCGGTTTTCTACAACATCAAATGATTTTTCAGTTTTACCATGAAAAGAATACCTGTCATTCATTAGTTATGTGAATCAAAGACAGAAGGAATGAAGTCGCCTTAAGAAAAGCAGATTGATATAATTGTTGGCTTTCATTCCTAATTAGCCGCAGTAAAACTCCCTCAGATCTCCTGCGGAGCATTCGAGGCCTGCAGGCCTGTTTTCAGACGTGCTGTCAGCCTCAGGAAGTCTCCAAAAACTCTATAAATTGTTAATGTAACAGCCGGAACTTTAAAGCTGTCAGAGGAAGAGTGAGAGCTAACAATTATGAGAAGACGAGCCTGAAAACGCTGAGCAGACAACACAGAGGTTTACGCTGAAATGTAGGGTTTTCATTAAAAAGACAGAAAATTGGAAACATTATATGGGCCACAAACCAAGTAAAGGTTTTGCAGGTCAAGGTAAATTCACTCTTCAGTTCCTAAATATCACAGATCATGTAAAAGTCTTAATGGGCAGAGTTTGAGTGAATCTGTGACGGTACGCTGACAGAAAGTGATCCGTCTCTCCTTCCCCGACACTGAGTCACGATCACCGGCCGGCCTCGTCGTTCGCGTCAGCCGACACAATACAGTGACATTTAGGTGACCCTGTGGAGAAGAGGAGGAGGAGGAGGAGGAGGGAGAGGCTGAAGATGAAGAGTGAGGCAGTGGAAGTTAAAGGAGGCTGAGAAGAACCTCAGAGAGGAATAAAGTGAGTTGTATGACAAGACAGAAAGGACAGGGGGGGCGGTGGAGAGCAATATCCTTATTTTACCCTCGCATTCCCGCTTTTTGTGACTTCAAAGAAACTCCCGGTGAGAAGGAATTATTCCTCTCCGCTCAACCGTACTGTTTTCTGCCCACTGCTCTCCCACCTCTGCAACCCCCACAACACAGCCACGTTTACCCAACACTGCCACCGAGACGCGTGTGATCCACGGCTCGGAGCCAGAGGAGGATAGAAACATCAAGCAGTCAGCTGGCAGACAGCGGCCGCAGGTGGGCCGCCTGTGTTTGAGCAGCATGCGGACATCTGCCGCCGCATCCGCACCGCCTCCGCCGCCACTCCTCTTCGCCTCGCCGGCTGGATGCATGAATGAATTCCTGGATGTGACGGCTTCGCTGCCCCGATTATTTCATGAATGACTCATTGATCCGGCAAATGTCGAGGCCAGATGACCGACTGGACCAACAGCGGCTGAACAGCTGATGCGATTGTGCTAATGTGCGGGGACAGTTGGGGCAACAGATCACATAGGTTTTAAATATTTGAACTTCCTCTCTCGTCTCTCATCCGTCCTGCTATTCTCCGGTTCCTTCCCTCCCTCCCCTTGCAGGATTGGGATTTATTAGGAAGGGGGAAACGCTTAAATTATGGCTCAACCTGCAGGGACACGCCTTCCACGTCACAAAGCTACCGAGTGGCCTCCCGTTGAGACAAATTATAACCACCGAATGAATTGTGGTCTCCCTGCTCGGCTTCAATTTGAACCTGGAGGAGTAAAACTTGTCAAGATTTGGGGCAGTGCTGCAACATGTTTTGAAGATGGCTTACATGTTTAGTGGCCACTGATTGTGGCTGCTCTGTTCTCTCTGTGTGCTTTAAAAAAAACCCTACTGACAACAGAAGGATGAAGATATAATATCGGGCACCTCAGCTGCTTCACTGAAGCAAATACCTGAATTCTCTGTGTCTCTGTGAGAGCACTTCTAACATCATTCATGAAAACTGTAAAAAAAAAACAAAAAACAAAACGAGTGAAATAGCGTGATCACACACGCAGGCAGCTCTCGGTCGTTCCTGTGGTACATTCAGGAATGTCGAGGTGATTAAACCGCCTGTGAAAGACATTCAAAATATGAACGTACATGTGTAAGTCTCTGTGATTTCTTTTTATTGATCCTGACGGCGTGCCAGGCAGCCGGATGACATTCACTGGTTTGAGGTTAATAGTTTAGAGAACATGACACTCGGGATACATGTGGAGAGCAGGCTGACAGATTTAGTCTTTCTAGATGCAACAACAGTCACTTCTGGCTGATTGATGTCCAAAATTCTCAAATTAAAGACATGATCCAGGACGTAAAAAAATGCAAAGAATAGATCGTGTAAAAGCAGAGCTCCAGTGGATTTACAAGGCGAAGGGAGCTGCACAGATCCAGAGGTATGTTAGTGTGTGATTCCTGCCCACAGCTGCTGTCATCACGTCAGTAATAATAGGCCATTTCCACTTTATCAGCCCTGAAGCCTCCTCGACCCCATGGACTGACTACAGAGAGCAAGTATGGATATGAATACCAGTGTGTGTGTGTGTGTGTGTGTGTGTGTGTGTGTGTGTGTGTGTGTGTGTGTGTGTGTGTGTGTGGGGCTATTAACGATCACTGTGTAAACCGATTGGGCCTGGAGGAAAACCACAACTAACCACAGATCTCCTCTCTTCTATCGCAGAAGACTGACAGGCCCTGACTGATGTCAGTGTATCCGTAGTGTGTACAGTGTAAGGTATGTGTGTGTGTGTGTGTGTGTGTGTGTGTGTGTGTGTGTGTGTGTGTGTGTGTGTGTGTGTGTGTGTGTGTGTGTGTGTGTGTGTGACTGTGTATGAATGTGTGTGAAAGGCGTGCAAAGGGAAGTTTGTTTCGACATGCCTTCCCTGACCTTGGAACACACCTTGCAGAGTAAATGAAAGCACAAAGCCCGGTCACACTCGGAGCCACGTAAACAAGAGTAAAAGGAAATCTGTCAGTTTCTCACAAAGCTGAACAATCACAAAGATAAACTTGGCATGAGCATTTGGAGACTTAGCAAGCGAGTTGGTCGAGTCGGAGTCATCACTCAGTAGGAGGCAGTCAGATTTCCCATGTAAAGTTTCTACAGTCTGCACAGTTACTGAGTGAAGTCAGTCCAGTCACGGAGAACTCTTCAATTATCACATGAAAGCAACGCAGGAAACAGTATCTATAAAGACCAATCAGGTATTAATATCAACAGATTTGTGCAGAAAAGACCCAAAAACCCTGAAGAAATGCATTTGTACTTCCCTCTCCTCTTGTTTGTAGATGCTAACAGATGGCCAACTGCAACTACAGTTTGTTGGAGAAATGGAAAACGGACACGTCCAATCCAACTGCCTCAATGTGTTTATGTGGGCCGCAAGATGCCTTGCAAAGTAAACTCAATATGAATATTCACAAAACACACATCGCGACAGATGGTATGTTTCCAAGCATTTTCCATTCATGCAAGTCCACACAGTTGACGGAACAGATGAAAAATCTAACCGGTATTCACTGCGTGTTGAATTAAACGTTAAAATCAAACAGCCTGTATTTCAAAGGGACGCAGGACAGCGTTTACTTCCAGGTTTATCTGAGAAAATCCCTTTGGTTCAGAGTTAAAGTGTGATTGATCTCATTTTTGTCCTGCTTGACCACTGAACAGTCATTTAAATAAAAAAAGGAGCTGTTGATCAAACATTTAGAGTCCAGAGTCGTTAAGTTTACTATAATAACAGAGCATGACAATGTTATTTAAATAAACACTACAACACAAAAAAAAATCCTTCAGCAGACTTGTGTTTATATCTGGAAAAGTTAGAGTAAACTTGTCCTCTAACTAATGCCTGTATTAGCCACTCCTGTATGAGTGTGTAGAGGATCGTTGATGGATGTGTGTGAGAGCGGCAGACAGCATCAGAATGCCTGGCATCGAGAGCCAGCTGTCCGCCCCGGACCCCCGGTCAGGAAAGAGTAAGCGGTGGGCTCTGGAGCTGAACCGACTCATTCCTCACATCACACACGTGGTTGAACTCAGAGGGGCTTCTGGTTCTGGCTCTGGCCCCCCCCCCCCCGCCTCCCTCCAGCTTACAGGAAAAAACTTTGCAAAGCTGAATCAAACCAAGTCACAGGCCTGTAAATGATTACTGTGATGAGTGAACAATTACTTCTGGCTTTATCTATTAACCGCTTCTGTGACGTCTGAATTTAAATATGTACAACATTTGGGACAAGCATGAAAGACGGTTGAGTCTGACATTATTTGTGGCACACTGGCAGAGCGACAGTCCTGATGACCCGGCGGTGACTGAAGACCTGCTCAGCCAAAGGGCAGTTTAAAGGCCACTGAGCCCTCATAATATAACCTAAGCCAAGCACTTTGTTCTGGGGTTCAAAGGTCAAACGACCATAAGCAGAGGTCAAGAACTCTGGACACGCCTCTTTGGCTTTCAGACTGACGGGATCCAGACATCAAACACACTGATCCCGGCTCTCTCCATGACTGGAGCGAACTTCCTACGTTTACCCATCATATAATGAGACTTCAGGTAAAACATTGAAGCTTTACTGCCAGTTTTTATGGACATTATGTCTACATTATGCACTCCCAGATCAATTCTAGCTCTATTTCAGGCAGTCCTGAGCTCCATATGCATCCTCTCAGCACTACGGAAAGGTTTGGAGTAGACAGCAGTCTGATGGATACTCAGCGCACTACCACTGGCAAAGATCCTCTTTTAATGCATTTTATTACAGAAAATAAGGGCGGTGAAGTCAGGTGGCCGCCAGTCAGATCGCACAAGTTTGCTTTGGCATCTTCGTGTGGTTTTTAAAGTTTCTCCTCACAGTTTTCACTTAAGACACACCAAGAATGGGAAGGAGCTGATTGTTGGCAGCGAGCTCATGCAAAGGCATTTTGTGATCACACACACACACACACACACACACACACACACACACACACACACACACACACACACACACACACACACACACACACACAGATACCCACAGATAAACAGCTCCTCACTGTAAGCGGGGGATGTAATTCGATCAGGTTGACAGCGGCACGCACGTTATTTCCCCACATCACATGTGATGGAGGCAGACAGAGGCGGGCTTTGTGGCTCTGGCCGTTCTTATAAACAGAGGTGTCAAGAGGGCGAGGGAGCAGCGAACACAGGTCACTCCAGAGAAAAGCATCACTTCCAATCTGACTTACCAAACACGCTGATATAATGTTGAAACGCTCAAGTAAAATTCGATTATTGTCAAAACAATCTGGTCACGAATGGCTAAGATATGCAGAGAATGAATGCACTCTTTTACAATATGTATATTGGAAATGTTGATACCGTGTAGATTTACAGTATATCGTGCAGCTGTGTGTCACCCATTAAGATGAAATTACTTAAATCTGCAACAAATAAAACAAAAGAATCATGAATTTGCAACTGGGAAATCAAAAACTATTAAAATAAAACTCCCAGTTTAACTTCTACTTATCGTTGCTGTTTGATGAACCACTAATAAATGGCAACATCATGTAACTGAATACAGTTTGGTAGAGTGAGGTCGGTTTTGTGCGCCATATAAAAGGTGGAAGAGATCTTTGTGTGAAACTTGGCCTGAACACTTCGGGGGCCGCTGCAAAGTCCACAGCCGCCTCGTGAGCGACAAGAGAGGAGATAATGATAACCTACATCAGTGCAAATTCTTCGGTACACTTTATAGACGTGTTATTGAGCGTCTTGAGACACCCTATCCAGAATGTAACCAGAGGATGTCCCGGTTCAAAGACGCATCCTGACATCCTGTGAAAAGGCAGAGCAAACTCGACGTACCTCCGAGGTTCCTCTGTCTGCATCTGTGTATCAGAGTCTGACGCTGTGTGTTAAAAGACGAGGCCCGGAGGGCCGGAGGAAACACACAAGCCCTCAATCCGCACGTCTTAAGTCTGCTCCTTTGAAATGCCTGCCGAGCTCCGAGCCGCTCCGCCTGTAGGAGCCGAGTGTGACCCGGGGTGTGCTGTAGTGTGTGTGTGTGTGTGTGTGCGCTCTGCCTGCCAGCACGGTTTGGTGTGACACATCGACGGTGTGCCTCCGGATTTGCATGTCTGTTTGTTTCGGGCGCTCTTCGGTTCACATCCCTCAGAGTTTGTGTGCTTTTCCCGTCAAACCCGACGAAGCGGCGGCGAGCAGAACAGAGGCTGTTAGGAGGTTGTAAGGCGACTCCAGCGATGACAGCAGCTGTCTGAGACTGACACATTGGGCCAAGGCGGCCGGCAGCGGTGGTTCAAATCCCCTTATGGCAGTAAACACTGCCTGTGAATGTGAACAAGATCTATATCTAAAGAGGGTGTTGAACAAGACAGAGGGTACACACACCAACGTCATTCAACCGCACAGACCTGGAAAGCTTTGGGATTCGATCTTCTGCATTGCCGACAATTTTCTAGATAACTTCCACCTGAAGCTGCACCACCGATTCTCAACACAAGATCCAACCAGAACCTTCCTCTGGAGAATAACTGGAAGGCTAATATGACAAAACGGGGACGACAATTCGAGAAGTGAGCGTGCATCAACAAGTTCATGAACACAAGCTATTAACTGTCAAGATTACGCCTGTCACCAGCTCCTTCACTGGCTGAAGGGGAGATGACTAAAGCCGACACCTCGACGAAGACGACCTGGCATGAAGTCCTGCTGAGCGGTCCAACATCAACACTCGCAGAGGATCGCTGTGAAAGCCCCAATCGGGTAGTTTTCTCTACGGGAGGGCAATTACCGAGAGGTGTCAGTTTTCAGGAAGCCGGTGTGAGAAAGGCTGGTGGCTGAATCTAAAACTTAAAACCTCTACACGCCTTCCTAATACTCTTTTAGAGCGTTACTTCCTGAATCATAAAATATGACGTCAATATGGGGTTTTTGTTAAGCTCTGGGCTGAGTAAAGAGGCTGGATGAACAGACATTGTTCTGTTTATGCCCATCCGTTGATGCCGGTTGTCATTTCATCCTCATGCCTGCATAGTCAGTGCCAACCTCAAGTTCTTACAGCTACGGATATCTCGGCATAAAGGACCTCTGACACTGGCAGTGAAATATTTCTGAATATTTATTTGGCAAAGATATCTTGACCAGATGTGGAGCGACACTGCAAAGGGCTGAAGGTTAAATAGCATACATATCAACCGTTACGTATTTAAAATTTCAGCTTTAGGCCTTGTTCTTTTCAAATTATCGACTCTTTTGATAGGTTTCAAAGTAAATCCTCAAAAGCATATATGTTAATGTGTGTAGAATTGCCTGAAATTACATCGTATTTCACAACTTATAAAAATCTCTGGTTGAAATTCTAAACGGATGTCTTCAAAAAGCTGTCGCAATCTTGATGTCTCATCATAATCATCTTGCAAAACATGTTTTCTTCTCATAAAAGTGATGTGCTACGTAACTGTAATAACTTAATGAATGGTTAGTATTGATGAAACAACAGAAAGCGGCAAATGACCATATATGGTCGCTTGACCCATGAATGGTTCACTAGCAGTATGTATTTGGCAAATCTCTTGATGATCTCTTCATTCTGATGATTTGAGCCAGGATTAAAAAGGGAGCAAGGCTGAGCAGAGCTAAGGATCAGTCAATGTGTTAAAATCCAAATAATTGAAGTCTACAAGTAACCGATCCAATTGATAATTTTCCTCACATGTGAGGTTAATGTTTTGTATCTGCCGTTAACGAGCAGTCGAACAGTCAATTGGCGTCACATGAGTTTTTTTTTTTTTTTGCTGGTACAAGATAGTGTTTCAGCGCAGAATCTGATCTCCTGCGGCGTACACATGACTGCTACATGACCCTGCATATGTCGGAGTGGCTGTGACAACAACTAAATGTCACGTCATTCACATGAGGCTGCTGCCAATTCGGTGTCAGTGTTGGTGTGAAGGACGAGGAGCCACGGGCCACAGAAAGAGACATTTTGCTTGCAAAAACAGAACTGAAAGACCGATTACGACAGGTTCTTACAGGGGTCTTAAAACACATCCTGAAAAAGTAAGCAGCAATTAGTAACTGAGCACGAAGGCCCTGCAGTGTGAACGGCTCCTGCACCGTCTTCCCATCTTCTCCTATTTTGCCGTCACACTTGTCATTCACTCACTCTACAGACTGTATGTCGACGCTGGGTCCCCTACACACCCACCCACCACTTAACATTCCAGCAGCTGGTCATCGCACATCATGACGCATGTAATGTCACACTCGTGAGCCGCCGGCGAGCTGCGAAGCTGCCCCTGCCTTCCCCGGTGAGCGGGACAAAGAGGAGTATTGTATCAAACCGAACGAAGAAGAAAGAGCGACCGGGCGAGAGGTGTGTCCGGTTACAATCAGAGCAGCCCCCCCCCCCCACGTCTCCAACCACCCAAAACCTGCGAAGGCAAGTGGTGATATCACTGTCCCGCGGCAAGTCGAGGGGAGATAACCCCCTTTGTGCCACTGTGGAGAAACGTGGAAAACGCAGGCCGTGCTTAGAAAGATTACCTGCAGGAAGCGAGCCGCTGATCTTAAAGGAAGCGCCCACATGGATTAGGAGCGTGGAAGGAAAGGCAGCGCAGGCAGGAAACAGTGGACAGACTATTCAAAGGATGTTTGAGTCTGCGTGAAAGCTGTAATTGTTCATCAGGCTTCTCAGACAGTTGTGCTCATTTGAAACTGCTCTCACACAAAAATAATTGGTTTTTCCACAGGAGGGGTATAAGAGGACGTTGTATCCTCAGCTGAAGCAAATTCAAACACATTTTCTCCCAGGGGAAAATTAGTAGCAGCATCCGACTCATCCCACAGTCAGTGTGTGGCCACGGCGATTCTCACAGCCAGCCACGGCATCGGCAGACAGCCTCAGATCTATCAGACGTCCCTCTTTTCTCAAGCCTGTAATTGAGCGTTCAGACATCAGTGGAGTCGAGCAGTGACCAGTCCTGATCCTCTGGTATTTACACTTCAAACCCCGCAGACACGAACACACACGCAATAAAGCCCGCAGTGGATGTACGAGATTAAGCATGAATGCGATTCCTTTCCTGCTCATTGAGCGCATAAGAGAGACATGGAGCGACGAACACTGTCATTACACCTGCTCTGCTTTTTTTTTTTTTTCCCCTCACAGCCCTGCTTCAGGATGAGAGAGATCTGCGTTAGATTTCAATGAAAAAAAACATTTTTCCATTAGGAATATCTGATATTAGGTAACAAACAGCTCTACTTCTGCAGATCATAGATTTCATGGGGAAAAAAAACAAACAAACAAGTAACGGCTGGTGTAAATTTGGGGCAAGAGGAAGAACACTGTTATTTGGAAGAAGTCATTTCAAACCACAAAAACATCACCATCATCTGTTTAAGTGTTTGTGTTTATCGTAAATCATCTTGTTATTGCAGATCTCATACGACAGAAGAACTTGTTCTGGAATCGTTATTTTAACGTTCAGCCTTTCGGTGGAATCTTTTCCACACAAACAGATTCCTGTAGAGATTCCATGGAAATCTAATAGTTGCTGAGATATTTTAGTCTAGACTGCAGTGATGGACTCAACAGCAGAAAACGAACCAACAGAAACAAATTCTTGCAATGTGACAGAAAAAATAATGTGCAAAAAGCAGTAGACAGCCGTAACCGTTTCCAGTTTACATGCACAGACGGTTACACAGACGCTGCACTGACAAGACGCGAGGACAGTAATCTAATAAGTTTATCCAGCCAGTCAGGACTGATTTAGCCTCGACAGATACGCAGTGGGCGAGCAACACTCGACTGGCACGTGGTCAGGCAATGAGATTATTTTTGCAGAAAACGACAAGTAGATATGCCCGAGAGGTCATGGGGGAAAACAGACAGACGCAGGAGGGAGGAGACGGAGGGGAATGTGGTGAGGGTCCATGTTTAAAATCCAGTAGGGTGTGTGAAATCTCAGGAATGAATGGGATCTCCGAATATCAGTTACAAAGCATTTAGAGCGATGAGGTGTACAGATATGGCAAGGCAAACACGTGCTGGCACCATGCCTGTGATTAAACTTCAATACATTAAGTTGATCTTGAAATTTTCTCACATTTACTTTTTGGACTCAATGGAAACAATAATGACTTCAAGAGTTTCACTTTCAGCACATTATATTTGCTTTTTGAGAGGAAGAAAAAATTGTAAGAAATAGCAATCGTCTCATTCATGCTCTCCCACTTTTGCGTTACCCAGATCGTTTCTCAGCCTTGAACAAGTGTAAAAACCCGGCATACCGCTTTGATCTCGCAGTTAAGAGATTAATGTGTTGTCGCTGTGTGTGCGCCGCTGCCACGCCTGTGTTTCCATGAGGAGCAGCGTCAGTCCCTCAACTTCCAGCGAGAATATTCAGTCTTTCCAAAATGCGCCTAAAATAAGCATTTGATAACAAAACAAACAGAGTCGAGAATGAAAATGGAAAATTCAGAAAACGTGAACGCATAGCACATGTCCGCCTGATATCATGGTCGCGTCAGGAGGTCGACGGGCGAGAACGCATGTCTCTGAAAGCCAGACAAGAGAAATCTGAAGAAGTTGAGCTATGCAGCTCCTCTAAGGATCAGGAGCCAAACCCATATGTAGGAAAGCTCAGGAAAAACCCCATGAGGGAAAAGAGCTGAAGCACAGGGAGGGTGCGGCGAGGGGAGGTGTAGGAGTGCGTGTAGCATCATGCCGTCTCCTGCACGGACGGGAAAGGGAAAAACGATCAGAGATAGAATGAAAAAAGGTTATGAAGCATTATTCATTCATCTAATTGTTTAAGTAGCTCTGCTGTTATTTCTGAATATCATGCAGCTTGAACCCTGCCCATCGGGGGAAAAGACAGAAACCTCAGTGTTATTTGTACACTTCATGTATCGAATGCTTTTTTTAAAGCTAATAAATGCTGATCATCATGATCAGGACAGTAAATGTTTCCATCTAAAAGAGCTACAGCAGAAAAACTAGGGGAAAATACAGGCTAGAGGTGCAGTGCACTCAAACACAATACAACTTTGCTTTTATGATACACAGGAATTGACCGATAAAAGAAATTTACCTCGCAAAACGTTTTAAGTGACATTTTACAAGCTAAGATAAGAGCTCTTTCAATGGGAACACATAGGCTTTGACCACTGAACCGCAGAGCGACCATCTCTCACACAGACACACAAGTACATGGGAGAGCGAGGACAGATGCGCCAGTGTTGTGGCTACAGCAGAGTGTGTCGAGAGAGTGTATCTCGGAAGAGTTATCAGAGCGTTCTTGTGTTTCAGCAGACGGATCGTGAAACATTCTCAGGCGCTCTGCTCGCCAGGAAAAAAAAAACACCTGCACAATACCAGCACAAGTTTCAATGAAAAGAGTGACAGACGGTGCCCCATCAACTCCGTTTCTGTAATTATTAATCAATGCTCATTTCAGTAGTCCTGTATTGTATTGATCACAGCTGAAATGAATTAGTCCATTAGTTGAATTACTCTTGAACGGATTAGCAATTCAAACCAAAACCTACATCTCAAACACAATCAATTTAAAATGAAAATGTTAAAAAATGTGCCCAAGATTATTGAAAAGCAAAGACCCAGTCTAAAAACAGCCAAAAAGATGGACTCAGATCAGACAGAAGTGTAAATGAGCTCTCAGAGTTCCGCCTAAATTAGATATGGGAGGTTAAAAAAAACAATCCTTCCTAAAATGAAACAGAAACCTTTAAAAGGGAGGCGGGGGCTGCATTCAAGCGGGACTAAGACACAATTGGTGTCTTGTCTCTTCATGCTTGTTAAAGTGCTGATTACCCACCAATCCCCCCTTAGGCCTTCCTCTCCCAAGAGCCCAAGGTCGACAGGTCAAGACGTCAGCAGTAATGGTTACCTAACACTTGACATCTGGGTGAACCTTCCCAAAAAACAAAACAAAAAAAAAAAGGGGTGTGTGTGTGTGTGGAGCTGTTCTTCTGTGTAAGTGTGCGCATCTGTGAACACATGTTGATAGATTTTTGTGTGTTTGCACACTAATGAAGAGGTGCCCCCCCCCCCACAGGGACCATCACGAGGTCAGCGTCGTCATGGATACGGCGAAGCGTGTCGGCCGTTATTGACGGGCACGTAGACAGGACAGCTGTGGAGAATGAGGCCTTTAAGGCCTCCGACTATTGTGGAGAGTCCCTGGGTGCTCAGATGCTCCGCAGGTCATCTACAGCGGCCATAAAACACTTTTGAGCACAACAAAGACGAGGGAGAAGTGCCTCAGAAAGAAAATCGCTGTGAGGAGAAAGAGGGGGGAAATCGCAGGGTGCAAAGCCACATTGTCACATCATTTTCTCAGTCACTCGCAGAGAAACGAAGGAGAAGGAATAGAATAAAACAGCAAAAAAAAAAGGCAGAATTTGTGGAATGTGAGGGTCACAATCCAGGATGCAGAGTCCTTCGAACTTTAAAGGATGATCAAATGACATATAGAAGAGGGTCTGAACTCTGTTGGTGTGTTCGTTTCAAGGTAGAGCTGGGTAATAAAGGATAAAGATATCATGAAATAACTTATGATAACTTCTGATTAAAAAAAAGACATTTAGATACAACGGACAGACAGAAAGTAGGTTGGTCAAGCAGCTGTCTGGAGGTAACAGGGTAGTTATTCCATCAGGGTGTGGATTTATCCTGCCTGATTTGCTAAAGAAAAGAGAACGTGTGTGTGTGTGTCCGTGGCAGCCACTGCCCTGCCACTTTGCGTGTGAATGTCCAGGAGTTGTCATTTGTCTAATATTTAACTTTTAAAGACCAAAGTCTGCTTCTGCCTTGGAAAAAGGAAAATCAAGGGAAATTCTTCGAGCGTGACCTTGCAGCGCAGATGCAAAATCCTTCATATCTAAACCATCGCAGAGATGCCGCGAAATATCCCCATTACTTTAAAGCCACAGTAAGACCATCGAGGTCTGCTAATTCTTTCCACAATATGTTATTCAAACTTCCCTGCAGAGTGCACCGACAGAATATGTGTTACCTCTGCACTTCAAAGAGAGTCTCCTATACAAACTCTGAGGGGAGATCATTAGTCTGCATAAACTTGCACTGATGCTGTGTGGGTGTGTGTGAGTGTGTGTGTCTCCTTTGGACAGAAAGCCACATCGATGCAGCAACACGGCAGTTCTAGTTATGAGGGCGCCCTGCTAATAGCAGCCTTTTATGGCCCGAACCAACCGCTTCCACACAATACATTTATCACCTGAATTTCACGAAAGCAGCGCAACCGGATCCCAGAGAGCCTGCAGCAAACCGACTGAACATGCAGTCAACACAGTCATGATACAAACCTGCGTCTCTCCTTCTCACAGAACTACACACTGACTCCATACAGTGATGATATGACGAGACTCAAATTTCCAGCTCCAGCACATGTTGGAATGCACCGACATGGAAATCATGATTTTCCCACAGAAAAGGAGACAAAGAAATGTGTAATCACTCACCTGTGACGGAGATCATCATGGGTGCTTCCAGGGCTCTGTCGTTGTCCAGAGCCCTGCTCAGCCTCAGCTCCCCGGTGTCTTTGTTCAGCAGCAGCAGATTGAGCTCGTTCCCAGACTCGAAATGGTACCGTAATTTATCCGACACATCCGGGTCGTGAGCTGGTACCCTTCCAATTACTCCAGACGGAAAACTGTTGGACTTGTTCGTGACGTAGTTGTTGAAAATGATCTCAAAGTTTTGCAAAACGGGTTCATTGTCATTCAGGTCGACGAGGCGGATGTGCACAGTGGCCCGGCTCACTAGAGGGGCAGACGTCGCCTGGACCACGATGACATACTCTGTTTTTGTCTCGTAATCCAGGTCTGTGAGAGCAACGAGCTCGCCGTTGAAAATATCCAGCTGGAACACTTCAGGAAAATTCCCTTCGATGATCTGGTAGATGATCTGAGCATTGGTTCCCTCGTCTGGGTCGGTGGCAGTGATCTGGGCCACGACCGAACCCACCGCGCTGTTCTCCTTTACGTCGATGAAAAGCTCGTCCTTCTCAAACACGGGAGCGTTGTCGTTGACGTCTTGGATGATGACATGAACGGGCACAGCCGCTCTCAGGGGTGGCACCCCCTTATCCACAGCGAAAGCTTTGAGATTGTAAACGGGGACGTTCTCTCGGTCCAGTTTGCGAAGAGTCCTGACGATACCAGAGTACGGTTCTATCATAAAGTCTCCATCTCCATCGTCCCCACCTTGAAATGTGTAGCTCACCCTGCCATTCGAGCCAGAATCCCGGTCTGAAGCGGAGATCTGAAGCACACTAGTGTAAATTAGTGCATCTTCTAACACAGTCCCCTGGTACATATCTCTGAGAAACTGAGGAGCGTTGTCATTCGCATCCAGGATGATAATCTCCACATAAGTAGTGTCAGATTTCTGAGGAATGCCGTTGTCCCTGGCGATGATGGCCAACGTGTAGGAGGCCTGGTCTTCATAGTCAATCTCCATTTGTGTTGTGATGGCACCAGTATCTGGGTCGATCTTAAACTGAGGAACATTATCCTCCATCACATACGTTATGCGGGCATTTTCACCCGTGTCCTCGTCAATGGCGCTGATCACCACCACGGTGGAGCCCACTGGCTTTTCCTCGCTGACCATCACCTGGTAGTTGGCGTGTTGGAAGACGGGCCTGTGCGTGTTGGCGTCCGTGACGTTGATGAAGACCTGGGCGGTGTCGTAGCGCGTCCCGTCGCTGGCCGTGATTGTCAGCACGTACTGGCGTTCCTGCTTGTAGTCCAGGGGGAGGGCTAACGTGATGAGACCGCCGCCGCTCTGGCTGGTGATGGCAAAGCGGTTCCTGGTGTTGCCGCTGGAGAGCTGGTACGTCACCACGCTGTTCACGTCCCGATCGACGGCCGTCATCGTGAGGACGCTGGTCCCCACGACGGCGTCTTCGTTGATTTTTAATGAGTACGTCTTCTCCGTGAAAGTGGGCACGTTGTCGTTCACATCCAGCACGGTGATGCTGACGCTGGCTGACGAGGACATGACAGGGATGCCGTGATCTCTCGCCTCCACGCCAAACGTGTAGTATTCAGTGGTCTCCCTGTCCAGTTCCTCGCTCACTGTAATCCAGCCGGTACTGTTGTTGATGGTGAACGGAAAGCCGGGCGTGGTATCTGTCAGTCGGTACTCCAGACGGGCGTTTTCTCCAGAATCGCCGTCGATTGCTTGGGTGTGAATGACGGAGTACCCAACTGCCACATTTTCCAACACGGTGGCCTGGAACGGCGTGCTGACGAACATGGGGGCGTTATCGTTGACGTCCACCACTTGCACCACCACCATCCCAGTGCCGTTTATCAGAGGCGGCCTACCACCATCCTGAGCTTTAATCCTCAAGTTATACTCCCGAATTGACTCATAGTCCAGTGGATTGATGACGTCGATCACGCCAGTGGGGGAGTGAATGTAGAACTGCCCTTTAATGTTGCCGCTGATGATGCTGTAGTGAACTTTGGCGTTGTTCCCCTCGTCTTTATCCGTTGCTTCCACCTGGATGACTTTGGTATTGGCCGCCACATTCTCTGGGACCTGAACCACATACCGCTTCTCGCTGAACTGGGGGTAGTTGTCGTTTTCGTCTTCAACGTAGATGTTGACAGTGGCCGTGGCGCTTCGGGGACCCGGGTCTTTGCCCTGATCATTCGCCTCGACGATCAGCTGGTACTGGGCCCGGGTTTCACGGTCGGGCCGCTCTCTGATCTTCACCAGTCCATTGCGTGGGTCGATCACAAACACAGAGTTGATTCCTTCATCGTTCACAATTTCATAAATCATGTCGGCGTTGGAGGGAGCGTCCCCATCGGTCGCCCGGACTGTCATCACTTCATATCCCACCTCTACGTTCTCACGGATGCGCACCCTGTATTCGTTTTGCTCAAACACGGGGCTGTGGTCGTTGGTGTCACTCACGGTGATGGTGAGGATGGAAGTGGCGGATCGTTTGGGGGTGCCATTGTCAGTGACGGTAACTTTGAACACATGCGTGTCTTTGACCTCCCTGTCCAGCGCCTGGGCGGTTGTTATGCTCCCCGTCCGTGCGTTCATGTCGAAAAAGTCATTTGACCTCCTGTCGAACAGGGCTTCCATGCTGTACTCCAGCCTCCCTGCAGCTCCATCATCCGGGTCGGTGGCTTCCAGGGTGATCACCCGGGTTCCCGCAGGCTCGTTCTCGGGCACAGACACCTGATAGTTCAGCAGCTGGAACTGGGGAGCCGAGTTGACCTGTCTCTTCCCTCTGTGGATGAACGCGTCGGGCTTTCTCTGGGTGTTTTTGGAGACACCCTGCTGCTCCAGGAGCGTCACAGTGATCTGCACTGAGAGGCGGCTGCTGGGGGAGGCGAGCAGGGCGCAGTGCACGCTCACCTCACGCTCTCCACTGTGCCCAAGACACAAGTCACTGACCAGGAACAGATCCCCAAGCCTGAACACCGCCACCAAGTCTTTGCCGACACATCCACTGTCCGAAAAGGTTGTGCCGCGCGCAAAGCCGGGCAAAAGTTCTGTTACATTCAAAAACGACGTACCTGCGGGTAAGCAGGAAGTGGGATCCACTTTTGAAAGGTGTTTAATGTGAACGTCGGGCTCAGCTGACGCATTCTTTCTCTTATATTTAATAAAGCAGTCCTGGCCGTGCACAAACACGCTGAAATGCGTCACAATAACGTCCCCGCGGCCGGAGGAACCTGCTCGGAAATACACCGGAGCCGGGTTCCTGTGCGTGTGCGCGCACTGGACCTTGCGGGACAGACGGACAACTCCGCTGCGTTTCTCAACTTGGAAAAGGCTCTGGATGGATTTGTGCGTAAAAGTCCTGTCGAGTTTATAAGTCCACCCGGGGCCGAGGGACAGGTTGGCCAGGAGAGTCCCGGGCTGCAGAGTCTCCGAGAGGTGCATCTCCAAACATCCCGCAAGCGGCGCGGTGAACAGGACACAAACCCAGATCCAGCGCGTCGGGAGCTCCATGCTTGTGTGAAAAACTGCCACAGTCCCATCCAACTTGAACGAAAGCCTTAACTCTCCCGCTCCCAGCACCGCGTCTTGCTTTTATCCCTCATAGTGAAGTTTTTTTTTTTAACGGGGGGAAAGACGCTCCGGATCCATAGTCTCCGCGTCTCCGCGGCGCGCAGCGGCTGCGTGAAACAAACCAACACCGAGTTTAAAATGAGTACAAAATGGCTCCGTGGATCTCCTCCTCCTCCTCCTCTTCTCCTCCTCTCCTCCTCAGAGGGCTGATTACCATAAACCTGCTGGGTTCCCCCTCCGGGACGCTTTCACGGAGGGGGGTAGCTCTGTGTTTTTCTCATGGAGATTTATTAGGAAGTGCCGCTGACCAGGGTGACCAATGCGCGCAAGTGTATTGTTATGACAATAAGGCGCTCCTTCAACTTGTGTGTGTTCAACAAGCAGCGGTGGCACGAGGAGAAGGAGTTAGAAGACAGGTTTGGAATCGCGCAAGAAGTTTGTGTTGTTGGGAAAAACGTATAGCTCCAGGAACAACTTCCATCAGTGCAAAAAATATAGATTCCAAACAGAGAAAACATTCTTTCTTCAAATTAGATTCGGTTACTTGTTGTGTTTCATTGTGACACTTTATATGTTTTATTTTTTTGGTGTATTATTTGGTGTATTGTAATTTAGTTGTTTGTTCATGAGATAAATGGAAATGTTTGTTGTTTTTCAGTGTTTTACTTAATATTCAACATTGCTTAATTCCAGCACAAATTAAACTACTGTTGTGTAAATCTACTGGATATGTTTGTAACCACGATAAACGACAATGTCAGTAACACGTTTTAATTTATTTCCTCTATATTAAATATAATCTATGATAAATAGATTGATAAATGTCACACTTGCTGTATTCTCTCAATAAAAGATATGGCAAAAGGCTGATCCATATGGAAAGAATTCTATTAGAAAAGTGAAATCTCTCAGTTAAATCTCAAAACTTCATTGACTTTGTAAATACCCTAGTGTTTTACTTGGTGTACATTTAGTTTGTAAGAAATCGAATGCATGAATGTTTAGTCATATAAAATACAATTTCAAAGCATTTATTGGACGTCGAAGCACCATCTTCTTTTTCATAAACGCCAAAACTCTCTTTTTTTTTTTTTAAAAGGTTTTCTTCTGCCATATTCAAAATGTATTTCATATTTCATAAAAGGTCTAAAGTTAAGCCAATCTTAAACGTGGTAAACCCTGTAGGTGGAAATTCGGTCTCACGTTTTATTTGTGAGGCAATAATTTGAAACAACAGTTTCTGGGGTGGTCCACAGTTATATAATTGGACAACGACGTGTTTCACAAATCAAGAGAAGTTCTGAGCCTCCTGCCCTCTTCAGATGGAGAATAATAACATATGTTACATTCAGATGTGTCATTTTAAGATAAGGTTGCAAAGTTTACTGTACAAAACTTTTAATAGCACCAGCACGCGCGGTCCACTGATAATAACTAATATAATGTAATAGCCCCACCTGGTGGACAAACAGCACTACTGCAGCGGATGTTTTTAGGTTGAGAACGTCAAGAATGGTTTTTCACTCAGATTTTTCTCGTTCAGTTTTTAATTTGAAAATAAAGAGGCACTTGCTTTATTTCAAACCGTCTGTGACCCATTTCCCACGACACATGTCAGGAATCACCTCCAGTCTTATAAAAACAGATTCACATGTTAGACCGTTACAAACCAGAAATACAAAAACGTGCAAACTCCTCTACATTAGCTTTAGAATTATTTGTGAAGGTTTGCAGCTAGATGAGAAAACAATGTCTAAAAAGAGAGAGAAGTGTGGATCTGTGAGGAGTTATGCACCGGAAGTTGAATGCCATGACAGTGAAATGGACCAAAACAAGTTGAAGTAAAATAAATATAAGAATATAATATAAAGAATGAGACAAAACAAAGCCAGATATCATTCCTGGTGACATCCTGCTGAAATGTTTTCCAACTGGCAAGTTTTAGCCCCGCAACACAAGTTTACACCATAAACTGCAGAAACAGCAAGAAGAACAGTCGAAACAAGACGGACTGATGGTGAACGGCACTGTGAGGTCTACAGGGTAAAGCAGGTTCACATCGTTCACCTACAAGACACTGCAACTACCAAACAAAGGGGAAACAATGTGACTACATACTGCTACGAAATGTGCAAAAGAGACATGATTTCAAACCGACAGTTTACCTTTAAAGTTACTTGTAAGGATCGATGCGAGTGATCCAGCTCATTTTCACTGTTTAGCACGGAGACAAACAATCAAATTACGGCCTGTCATCCAAAAGCTCTGCTTCAGAAAAATCATCACAGATTTAGCAGAACACAGTTTAACTGAAGGTTTTGGATTACAGTGTCATTAAACAGGCTGTGTGGGCAGAAATGACTCTCTGACTATTCATTTTCCATAAAACAAAGTAGATGACCACCTGAAATGGGTTTGATTTCAGGTTTAGCTCATTAGCAGACATTATTCTGCCACATGGTGGTGAAGTGGTTAGCATCCTCGCTCCACAGTGATCAAATCCCCAGTTTGAGCCTGTTTTGGTTTTTTGGAGGCAAGTTTGCGTGTTTATCCAGCCTAAAAACACGTTTGAGGTTAATCAACGACCATCAGTGCGAAACCGAGTGTGTGACTGTGTGTCTTTCCCTGTGCTTGAATGCTTAAAATGCCTTTGTGAAGGAATTCATGTGTCCGTTTAAAGAATGACAACCACAATATAATGTTTGTGCAGATGAACACTGTCATTATAAATGTACAACCTTTCAACACTGAGTTACTGAGTAAACCATCTCCTTGCCTCAAAAGTGATTTTTCTGATGACAAAGACCAGAAATAATAACAGATTTGCCCCTTTTGGGACTGTATATTAAAAGGTACACTCAGGTTCCATTTACATTATAGCTGAGCAGAGTGTGCCTTGGTAGCATAAACAGTGTTTTTAACTACATGTACAACTTGGCCTTTACTTCTACAAAGGGATCGAGCAGAGTTTAATGTTCATATGAAACTAATCTGTTCTTAAGAATGGATTTAGGATGTTTTCAGCCCAAGGAAGGTTTTCTGGATGCAAGCGTCCTGCTTTCTAACGTGATAAACTGGAACTCTACCACCTGATTTTTTTTTTTTTTTTTTTTTTAACCTCATTCTGAGTGAGAAATTCACAGTCACTAAAAAGCAGCATCATTCTCCTCTAAACAGTTTGGCTTCAACAGAGATGGTTTGTGGGAACATGAAGCTCTAATATGTCTGCGCCATTGCCAAATGGAAAGCAGCGCTGGATGAAGGAGCCTCGTGTTATGAACGTAGCATTTCTCAACACAGTCATTTCTCCCAAGGTAGCTGAACTGAACACATGGGGGTTTTTCGCCGCTGGCGGTGAGGACGCCTCAGCTGGCCGGTTCGGGTGTCGGCCGTTCTTTGTTTGGCGCCGCTGGCACAAAGTTCTCACGGCTCTTCTGGAGTGTGTATTCTGTTGGACCCAGCTGCATGATCTTCCCACTGCCCAGACACTCGTCCCCTTTGTAGAGCACAGCAAACTGAAGGACAGATGGATGTCGAAAACACGCATATTCAAACGTTTTTTTAAATAGTTGGATTTGAAAATGTCCCAGCGTTGTGTTAAACTATTACCTGTCCGGGTGTCAGAGCTCTGATTGGCTTGGAGAGACAAATCCACAAAGAGCCGTCCATGTTCAGCGTTACTGTGCAAGGAACTACAAAACACAGAGACTTATATTTCATCTGATAGTCTCCTCTGTCCAGGGATCTAATAGACGATGAACTCACCGAGCGGCATCTGGTGGATGAAGCGGAAGTGGCACTCCATCATGTGAACCCTGGCCAGCTCAGGAGGCGGGTCGATGGCAACCCAGTGGAAGCGGTCCGTCCGCAGCATGTCGCGGAACAGAGCCGGGTGGTTTGTGGTCGGAGCCTGCGGTGCGAGGGGGTTAATGAGCTCAATGCAAGTGAAAAGAGAGAGTTTTTTAAAGAAATCAGAGGAAATCTGATAAAAAAAATGCTTGAAGAAGGGTTGAAACATCTAAAAAAATGGATTTCAGAACTTAATTTTGAACATATATGTTGACAATATCTTTTATTGAAAATCAAGTGCTACAATGAAGGACAATTTACTACTTGGTATGAAATTCCGTCAATTCAGAAAAGTCAATTCAGCTGGTGGTAAAAAGCCAAAACCAATCTTTTTACTTTTCAGTGCAGGACAAGTCAAATACAACGATGAAGACAAACACTGACGCCTGAAATGAGGCTGCATGTTTCAAAAGGAGACAAAAAGGCAGGGAGAATGCCAGTTTTCTCACCACAAACACATCTCCTGTAGTGACGTCTTTATCCACCACGAACCAGGCGTCTCTCTGGCCTCCTATTCTTGCCCTCTGACCCAGCGTCAGTGTGAACCAACCTGGATGGACAGACCACATGAAATCCCATTGTGATAGTTTGAGATACACACAAATTGTAATAAATAAATAAAGAAATTATGACACAGGAAAATGTGATTAAAATCTGAATTTATAGCCACAGTTTGGCATAGTTTAAAAACCAAATACAAAAATACCTTTGTGTTTTCCCATTACTGTCCCATCCTCAATGGAGACGAAATTCCCCGGCTTAGGTTCCAGATACTAGGAATGAGGACAAAACTGGTCACATCTTCAATAATATGAACACCTCCCAAACACAGACGCGCGTCACTCAGAAACAGAAATGAAACAATCTGTTAGATTATCACCTTCAACAAATGGACTTCTCACCTCTAAAATAAACTCTTCAAAATGTCTCTCTCCAATAAAGCAGATGCCCATGCTCTGAAAGAACAGAGATTTAATCACAAGTTGTAACTCTTAGGCATCAGATCAACTGTTGGTTTCTTCATTTGAAATAATGATAATTAAAAACCTCTTTCTTCTTCAGCACGTGGTGAAATCCTGCCTCGGCAGCCATCTTTTTCACAAAGTCTTTGGTGAGTCCGGCGAGCGGGAACATCGTTTGCCTTAAGGCATCTTGTGAGATCTGACTGAGGAAGAAGGTCTGATCTTTGAGGAGGTCGGCTCCTTTGTGCAACCTCACAGCTGCAGGAGGGAAGCGAGTCGTAAGATGAGGACTGTTCATATTATAAAATCAGAAAAACACAGTGGAAAAGAGGTAAGACTCACGATTTCTGACTTCAAATCGATTTCTGAAAAGCGTGGGAGGCGGAGCCGTGTGCTGCTGCTGGAAAACCTCTTCATCCTCCTGGGAGGTCCGTGCATAGTGGCCTGTTGCCATGGCATCAGCGCCTAAAGCAATGGAAATTGAAACACAAACCATAACTTTGCTATCTAGTTACTCTTTTCCATCACCTGTACAATAAAGAACCTATTTTCAGAGACTGGCTTCCCCCCTAACATGGGCCTCAAAGTTGTTTGTGACTAGATATTAATAATGACAACATACCCAGAGTGTGGATGGCGTACTTGTGGAAGTGGTTGAATTTGATGTGTTTATTGCAGAGTATATCTGGATTTGGGGTCCGGCCCTTCTCATACTCTCTCAACAAGTTGCTGCAAAAGAAAGACAATGGTGTGACGTTGATATTCAGGGGATTTGATGAGAAATCCTGACTGTAGTGACTGCCAGTGTGTCACAAGATCAACTTCAAAATGTTACTTCTTGACTACAAAGCTTTGAATAGTCTTGGGGCTAAATAAACGGAAAAATACTTGATTTCTACTTATAATTAAGAGGATCTAACTTCCCTTACTGTCAGAACTGGTGATATAAATACCTGAAAACTTCGTTCCAGTACTCTTTGACATAAGACACTTGGTGGAAAGGGATGTCCAGAGCCTGGCACACCCTGTAGGCGTCTTCACAGTCTTTCTCTGTGGAACAGACTCCTCTCTCATCCAGGGAGTCCCAGTTCTTCATAAAAACGCCCGTCACGCTGTAACCTTCACACAGGAAAGCAAGGAAAGACGCGTCTCAAACTTAGAGATTACACATCCAGAAGCTGAACGTGTGCTAGATTTGATTGGACAGGTTATGGAGGAAATGAGACTGTGTTCCAGTCACTTGTTTCTCACCTCTTCTCTTCAGTAATAAAGCCGCCACGGAGCTGTCCACCCCTCCCGACATGGCGCACACGACGTGTCTCGCGAGCCCCATGATGTCTGAAAACCAGCTTCCACTGCAAGCACGACTATTTTCTTATGTAAGTAAAAAATCTATGTGGCCTGATTCTCCCCATTGCTTTCTTAGGGGGCTGCCATATTTGAAGTCCGGGATATTTAGAATGTCCGACTAGAAACGCCCCGAACCGGAACTGTTGTTCAGTGCGCATCGGGGAGCAATAAAAGCTGCAACACGGTGACCAACACGGAGGAACAAATCTTTTTGAAAAGTTTAACAAATAAATAAGGTTAGTAAAATGCACTGAGCCCCCCCAAAAAATGCATATAAGGCTACAAGAAGCCAATCTTGTAATTACTGTGCACATTTTGTTTTTATTCATGACATGCATGTTTCAATTAGTAATCAATACAATACATTTGTCTGTTTCAGATGGCCGAGACATCAGCAGATTCTGTCACCCTGGATCTGTTGAAGGAAGCCAGGGAGACAGTGAGGAGCAGTCCCTTGGGAGTCATCAACACTCCCATGATCCCCTGGTGTCAGACCACACTGCCTCTCCCCACGAACTGCAACATCCACATCAAACTGGAAAACCTGCAGAGAACTGGTACTCAGTCGTGGACTCACACATTTCCTTGCAGTTTGGCACTGATCTGATGACATGTTTTCCCATGGCAGGATCTTTTAAGATCAGAGGAGTGGCCAATCAGTTTGCCAGGAGGCCCCCGGGTGGCCACTTTGTCACCATGTCTGCAGGGAACTATGGGAAGTCTTTTGCTTACGCCTCTAAACACTACGGGTCAAAGGGAAAGGTGGTGATGCCTGAAACAGCACCAGAGTCCAGGTCCACCCTCATACAGGTCTGTGGTTGTCTTCCACCCGTTCCAAAACAGTGCTGGACTTGAAAGCAAAATTCAGAACAATAATTCATTTTTTCTTATTTCAGGAACTGGCATACAAATTTGATTGATCAATTGACCCTTGGAAGACAAAACTGCATACAACAAAATCTCATGACTTGATGAAAGCAATCGTTTTCTTACTTGCACCATGTATTCAGACACATGCCGCTGACTTGACTTTCTGTGGACTTTTAAGTATCATTTAAATTAGACAAGGTCGCCTTTGCTTTCAGAGTTTTGGAGTTGAGGTGGAGCGAGTTCCTACTTCCTGCCTGATGAGCGTAGTGAACCGTTGTGTTCAGGAGGACAACATGACCTTCCTGCATTCCTACGATGACTTGGATTTAATTGCAGGGCATAGCAGGTTTGCTCAGTGTGCATTTTACACCTGAACTCTTTGACTTGATAAAATGTTTCTTTTTCTAATCTCTCCCATCTCCATATATGTGACAAAATGATTGTTCACTTGCAGTCTGGGTTTGGAGGTACTGGAAGTGATCCCAGAGCCCGATGTGGTGGTGGTGTGCTGCGGCGGAGGCGGGCTGCTGGCCGGAGTGGCTGCAGCCATCAAACTGTCAGGCTGTGACAAAACCCGGATCTACGGAGTGGAACCAGAAGGAGGTAAAATAAATCAAAAGCAGACTGGGTCACAGAGGGGACATGGAAGATTAAGATCACATTTGGTTTCTCCGTGTCTCCATTGGATCTAATGCTATCACCTAAATGTCTTCTGAATTCTGCCTTGACTCTAAAATAGTTGTTTGTTTGAATCCAGCTTGCACCATGTACAAAAGCTTCATGGAGAAGAAACCAGTGGGAATGGACACGAAGAGCATCGCCTCGGGTCTTGCTCCACCTTTTGCAGGTACACTGATCTTTCTTTCTCTATTTCATTTCCGATTTTGATTTCCCTGTTGAACAAATCCCCCCCCCCTAGAAAAAGGTTTGTTTTTGAAAGATTAAATCTTAACCTCAAAGCAGGCAGAACCTCAGACAAATACTGTACTGTAATATCCCCAAATAAATTAATTTGTGCATCACAGCACATGTTATAGTAACTTTTCCTTCCTTCCCTCTGCCCCCCAGGCCGCCTGCCTTTTGAGCTTTGCCAGCGTTTCGTGGAGGAGATCGTCCTGGTCAGTGACGAGCAGATCAAGGCTGCCGTCTCCACCCTCTACAGGTCCGGACTGGTAGTGGAGCCTTCAGGCTGCGCCGCCTTCGCAGCCATTGTCAACAACAAGATACCAAACATGGAGGCAAAGAACACTGTGTGCATCCTCAGTGGAGGGAACGTTGGAAAAGCCGAGCTCGCCAACTTTCCAGACTGATAGTCACACCATCATGAAGTGGCTTCACAACTCCGAGCTAATATGATTTCCCATTTTCCTTATGTATGGGAAATGTTATATCCCATAGTTGAATTCACTGAGATGCAATTGTACTGAGGTCTTTAAATGAGGCAAGTGGTTTATCTATGAACCATTGTACATTTTCACTAATTTTTCTATTAACAAAACTCTTTTTAACCATTTGAACTGCCTTGAAATGAGCCATGAAATCAAGGAAACGCTATTTTATTATCTGCAGGCCGAATGTTTGTTGTTTTGTTTTTTTTAATAAACAACAGAGCTGATGATGACTATGTGAATTAAAATGAAATAAAACAATAATTGGCTGACAGTAGAGGGGGGCTAATTGTTTGCTCATGGGTTAGTGAGTGGATGAAAGTAGCAAAAAAAATAATTTCAGACTTATTAAAAAAACAAAAAGGATTTATTTTGTTGAGAAAGAGGGAGTTCAGTGTAAGTTAAGCATGAATCAATCCAGAGCAGACACAGATTAACGTTTCTACTGAGTAATGAAAATATTTGCTTGGAATGGATTTAATATGAAAAACCCTTTATGTCACATAACAAAAGTTTTCATTTCTGAGAAATTACAGGACATCTTTGATCGCCATTCTGCATATTACTGCGTCAAGCAGGGTCCCACATGTCTCCTCTGCAGGAGTGACTTTATACAGCTGTGGAGACAAAACGGGAAAGTTAAATTTCAAAAGGTTATTGAATGGTGCACATAAAAGTAAAATGGATGATGATGATGATGATGATGATTCCATCAAAGTAAGTACACAATTGTTTCAATGTTTATTTTTTCCTTGCTGACCGAATAAATCTAATACTACTATTACTACTACTACTACTAAAAGAGAATCGTGAAACCTTTTTGATCTTTGCAGCGTCTGACAGTGAGGAAACATCTTCCACTGGAACTTGCCGTCCCTCCACCTTGGATGTGATGTCTGACAGGAGCTGTGACTCGTCTTTGTCGTGAACCACAACGACCATGACGGAGTCATCTCCATCGGAGATCCCGAACCTTTTAAAAGCCTCGGAGATCTGCAACAGTGAATAGATGTACCACATGCTGAAAGAGACTAATATCAACAGAGGTAGTGTCTTCTTTTGAATGAAGAGCAATACTGAAGTTTGAGCTAAAGTGAGCTTGACTACTGTGATTGCACACATGGGTCATGATCAATACAGTTAGTCTTACTTACATTATTTGTAGGCGAGAGGTTGAAAATGATCTCCGAGTACAGTGATCTTGTCTTCATCTTCTCAATGGTCTGTAAATGAACGGCCTTGTTCGCAGCTACCAGCACTTGAAAAGGACTCACCAGCTGTGAATGAAAACAAAGTATGACAAGAAACAAAGTTGAAGAAATGATGAGTTACTGGATTTCTGCAAAGGAATACATCACAGCACAACACTTGCCTATGTGAGACTGAAAGAACATACACAGATAAAGGGTCACAGATTAAATAAAATAATTAAAAGAAAAGAAAAACTAATCTACATTTGTTGAGTAAGTCAGTCCAAAACTAGTTAACCAAACAACCCATCGAATAACAGACTAAAACAGTTTGATTCAGTCTGAGGATTAAATAGAAGCCAGTCAAATAAAACCCATAAAAACAGAATCTAATCAGAAATTAGCAAGAATTCCATCTAACCCACGGCATTAATCAAACAGGTAAACATTTTTACAACTCCAGCAATATTTAAAACTTGACAGAAACTAAGGATGCTGTTTTCTCCTATGATAACTACCTTACAAACTATACAAAACAAATTAATGTAGTTTAAAGCAGAAATCGAGAAGAGGCTCACCATGGTGGGGTTGATGAGTGCGCCGTTTATTTTCCCCTCCACGGCGCTTTTTCGCAGCACTGCCGCATTTTTTACTTCTTTAAAAAGTAACTGAGTAACTTTTTTGCCAGGGAAAAGCTCTAACTCCTGCGTAAAATGCATTTTAGCTCATAAATGTGTTGAAAATTCCCTCCAGCAAACCGGATTCACCGCGCACGCCGCGGGGAACCATAACAATGTGACACCGCTTGAGAGGAAAGTTCCGACTTGGAGTGACACGTTTAGGAATTAAATTAGTCTATTCAGTTTTATTATACGTTGTAAAAAAATATATTTTTTAGTATTAGTTATTAATACAAAGTATTTCTTTGATAAATAATGCATTAAAATATTCATACAGAGCGGGAACTAACGGATGGTGCACTTTTCACATCGGGTGTATTTCAGGAGCGGACCATTAGCTGTCAAATGAGCAAGTCTTGTTTATCTTCAGTAGACACATTTAAGGCAGTTTCGCTCTCAGATTGACACCGTTTTGTATTTTTATTGGGCTTATCTAATCGAAATGCGTCGTGCGAACCCGTATAGCAGCTAACCGCGGACTGGATTCACTTTACGCCGTGTTTTTTAGTCAAACATGGAGAAATTGGAGGGCTACATCTTCACTGCTCTCTGCAGCACAAACTTCTTGATCTCCTGCCTGCTGTTCTCCAGAGTCACCCGGGAGCAGAGGGAGCCCTACATGGACGAGGTCTTCCACGTCCCACAGGCTCAGAAATACTGCCAAGGACGATTCAACGAGGTAATGTGGAGGTAGATGTGAAGTTATTGTGTGGTTTTGGCGACAGCAGCCCTGAAAGTGAGTCCATGATTGTTAGGCGGATTAAGGTTAGTTCAGATCAGAGCTAAGAGCGAGGCTTCTGTTTGAACAGATTCTGCTTTTAATCTCCGTGTCGGACATATAGAGTGGAATTAGTGGACGCATTTGTACTTTTCACGCAGAGCAAAGACACTGTTTGGAGTAAAAATGGAGCTTAAAGGATCAAAGTGGAACGTAAAGCCTCTTCAATCCTTATAAACCTCATAGTGATTAAAGGATGACCACATTTAAAATCATGTCACATTTTTATCTTGTTTGCCCACAGTCCAGATTTATGGATATATCGTTTCTAAACATGTCGATAAAATGAGTGTGGAGAATTGATGGAAAAGGAACACAGTTTGAACTCAAACTGTCTCCCACAGGTTTTTCTTTTCTTGAAGCAAATGTGAAGATGAAAGCCTTGTCTTTTCCTTTGTGCAGTGGGATCCGATGATCACCACTCTGCCAGGCCTTTACCTCATCTCCGTGGGAGTCATCAAGCCTGTGGTGTGGCTTGCCGACCTGACAGGCGACGTGGTTTGTTCCACTGCCATGCTGCGCTTCGTCAACCTGCTCTTCAACTGTGGAAATCTTTACCTCATGTACCTGCTGATCTGCAAGCTGCACATCAGAGAGAAGGTAGGAGTGCATGTCAAAGAAAGCCATGAAATTGAGCACATTTATTGTTTGGAATTTATCTTTCCCTAAAATCACAATGCTTTCCTTCCAGACGCGAACAAGCTCACGCAGAGTGCTGTCAGCCTTGTCCTTGTCCACCTTCCCTGTTCTCTACTTTTTCAACTTCCTTTACTACACTGATGCCGGATCGACTTTCTTCATCCTCTTCACCTACCTGATGACGCTCTACGGCTGCCACAAGGCCTCGGCTCTCCTCGGCGTCTGCTCAGTGCTGTTCCGCCAGACCAACATCATCTGGGTGGCTTTCTGCGCCGGGACGCTGGTGGCCGCCAGGATGGACGAGGCCTGGAGGACGGAGCAGACGAAAAAGAAGGACGAGAAGCCTCCGCCGTCCCAGGTCCCTCTGTCAATCAGCGGAGTGAAGAAAATTGCGCTTTTCACCCTGGAGTTCCTGACCTCACCCTGTCACGTGAAAGCGGTGCTGCTGGTGGCCTGGCCGTACGCGCTGGTTGGCGGAGGGTTTCTGGCGTTTGTGCTGCTAAACGACGGGATAGTGGTGGGCGACAGGACGAGCCACGAAGCCTGCCTCAACTTCCCCCAGCTCTTCTACTTCTTCTCCTTCTCGCTCTTCTTCTCCCTCCCCGTCTCGCTGTGTTACCACCGCGTCCTGCGTTTCCTGCAAGCGCTGAAGAAGCAGCCCCTGCTCTTCCTCTTCCTCGCCGCCGTCTCCGTGCTCCTGGTGTGGAAGTTCACTTACGTCCACAAGTACCTGCTGGCGGACAACCGCCACTTCCCCTTCTACGTCTGGAAGAGAGTGTTCCAGAGGCACGAGCTGGTCCGCTTCCTCCTCGTGCCCGCGTACATCTTCGCAGGATGGAACTTCCTGGATACCCTCAAGTCACGTTCCGTCTTCTGGAGCCTGGCCTTCCTGGCGTGCCTCCTGTGCGCCACAGTCCCCCAGAAGCTGCTGGAGTTCCGGTACTTCATCGTCCCGTACCTGATGTACCGTCTGCACATGCCCCTGCCCTCACTGCCCAGACTCAGCGTGGAGTTCATTCTGTACACGGCGGTGAACGCCGCCACGATTTACATCTTCGTCGCCAAGACTTTCCACTGGCCGGACAGCACAGCCACGCAGAGGTTCATGTGGTGAAAGAAAAAGCCGATCAAAACTCTCTGGTGTCACAAATTAGGCCTCAAACGAAAGCAAAGCCCTCCTCACATCTCGGCGTCGGACAAAAACGCCACACGGTTTCATCATTTTTACACTGTGTGAACTTTAAAACATCAAATTAGGCTACAGAGATGAGAAAAGACAATAAAAATATGGATAGTGCATTTTTCATTTTAAAATGTCTTAATATGTAAAAAAAAAAAAGTCATTTGAAGTAAAATTACAAAAAAAAAATGACCAATGAAGATTGTTTATGCTTAATGCAGGTCTTACTGTAAAATATGAAGAGGAACATTTTCTGTGAATGAAAGTTCTTCTGTGCTGACAGTTTTTGTCTTCAACCTTTTACATTTCCAGTCTGGCAAATCCTCCTTTTACTGTCAATCCAAAAGTCCAGCGAGCGCCCCCTCTGGAATTTAAATATGAGCTGTAAATATAATTAAAGAAACCAAAAAAAAAGAAAAAAAGATGCAGCCATTTTGTGAAGTTACTTTTTTGGGAGTGGACAGAAGAGGGTTTTTTTTTTTTTTTTGCCGGTGAAGAACACCACTTCAAAACAACTTTATAGCCAGAATGTTTGAAGACGTTTTCTATTTCTACCTTTTTACTTTGACCAAGCCATAACAACCCCCTAGAAGTAACTGATAACGAATTCAGTTTATTGTTAATGTAAATGTTCTTTTTAAACTGTGATCAAGTTTATTTTTGTACTTTCTTGTGGCGTAATTGTATCTGGTGATGCCTTTCTGGATTTTTGTGTTCCCTTTCTCTGTACTGGGTTTGTGTAATTCCAATCCTTTCTTGACGCGTAATCATGAATAAGAAGTTACATTTCAAACACAACAAAATCAGTTTCCTTTTGTTTGTGACTGTAAATGATCAATTTCATTAAAAACTGGTGTAATATGTCGATTTCAGCAACGGTTTATAACCCTAGACTTTCTTGGAATGTGTACAACTTTCTCACTTTCTCTGGTCATTTAATTCTGTACAGTCATTGTGCTCCCATGCTCATACAACTTTGGAATAAAACATCGTTCTTTCAGCTTTTAGAGCCCTTTTGGTGTAAGTTGTTATCAAAAATGAGCACAAAAGTCAACAAAGACACCGAACACAAGGTTTTGCTGTTGGATTCAAACATGTCTTTTGTATTATTTTTTTGTTCTTTTTCAAACAATATAAACTATTTAGTCAGATGAGTTCATGCCTTCATCATAATATCAACACAGACAGAAGGACATCTCAAGGTAAAATGACCTTGACCCGCAAACTCCACATAGGAGTTTGCATGTTTCCACACTCCTGGCCCAGAATCAAATCATTTCTTCTTGTTTGGAGGTGGGAGTTCTTCCTCCTATATCAGCATGCAAAGGTAATGAAAACCAATCAGCTTCCACTGTGATACTGGTGACAAGAAGCTAGGATTGAAAAGGTTAAGGGATTTCCCTTTAGGATTACTGAAGTTTTTCTATTCTGTTCTGATTAGTTCAGATCTGTTGCTGTTAGTCTCTTTACAGCAGTGCTTCTCAAAGTGAGGCTGGGCAGCGGGAGAAATCTGGAAATCAGCTGCCGTTTCTCAGAAAGATTTTCCCCTTTGATTTGTGAGGTGAAATCCTGATTTAGATTTGGAAAAAAAAAACTGGATGGTGCAGTTATCAGCAATCGGGGCGGTGTGATGGCGTTGACGCTCAGTGTGCAGGCCTTCCACACTTTGTTTTATGGTAATGACCCACTCATCAGATGATCTGTGATCAGCCACAATCCAGCACTAGGAGGAGCTGTAACACAAAAGCACACATTCCAGTGAACACAGTATGAATCTCTACATGAAGTCAGGTCAGTGTGAAAGTCATTTTTGAATGACGATGGAGGCTTTGAGGTTATCTAAAATAAACGAGTGGAGAAACAAGAGAAGGATTCAGATGTGACGATCCATTCACTTCCAACACTGACAAAAAATGTTGAGCTTTCAAATGGAATGAAATTACAGGTGGACAAAAGCTGGAAGAAGAGATACACAACCATACAATGAGCAACACTGACACCGCGGCCTGCCTAGTGATGACAGTGAAGCCTATTGACGAGCCTGAGAGCAATCCAGTTCATCATTTTGGCAATAAAATTTCAACCGATGGAGAAGAAAAAAATGCCAACCAGAGTCTCCGCGGAGGCTGTTAGACTATTTCTAGATTCTAATTACATGCATCGGTGTGGGGCCAGCTCACAGGAGAGACTTTAATAAAGTCAAACTGGGATGATTATACAAATGTTGATTGCACTGCTCAGCCCCTCTGAGGCTGCTGCAGCCAGATCTGCTGCACATGTGCTGTTTGCTTTAGAGTGGAACAATCATGGCAGAATTCCCCCTGCACTCTTCATCCCTCTATTTTAGCTTCGGATGAGACCGAACTCCTCTTTCCTCACCGACCCCAACCTGCAGTACTCAGATTACATTTGACCAACAGAAGTTTTTATATTTATATAGACTCACAGAAAGAAAAGTGAAAGGACTCTGAACTCGTTTACCTCTAGTTTGACTGCCTGAGTTAAATGAATATTTTTATCGCCGGTCACCTTAAAAAAGCCATCCACTGTTCTACATGTGCGAAGCTGCTGCCTGTATTCAATCACTTAAAAATGATTTTATGGCTTTTAAGGACACTTGTCAGAGGACGGTTTTTATCTTCGGTGGGAAACATTTAAACTTCTGAACGGGGAAGGCAAAACTGGCAATTCACCTGAGCAGTAAATAAAGAAATGGTGCATAATCAGGGAATTAACTACTTTACCACTGAGGTCAGAGCCACACTGTTGGCAGGTTTTATATTTTTCACAGAGAAATTCAGGATTTTAACCAACGCAATAAGTTCAGTATCAGCAAAAGAACTATATCTTTAATCATCGTTTTTAACCCTTCATCGTGATTTTTTTGTTCATGACGCTGCTGTTTTGCTCTTACTGTTACTGTTTGAGTCTCACAACAACACAGCGTCCTCCTCAGGCCTCGGTGTGGGTTAAGCTCTGCCGATGGGAGCCGTGGATCGGACAGAAATAGCCGGAGTTCGAGGGGTGATCTGAGCCAAATGTCACTGAATCCTAAGTGCCAGTCAAAAGAAGCACAGGGGACTCCGTCACCGTGGCAACCATCACTCCAGTCGGCCGCACGCACGCACTCAGCTGACGGTCATTTACTTAATTAACGGCATCTCGGCTCTCTGCGTCGTCCGCTGACGCCGAAAGTGACTTTACAGTGAGACGAGGCTTCGCTCACGTTTGAGCAGCAACAAACAGCGGCGGGAGGTGGAGGTGGCTGCACCTCAACGCCAATTAGGACTTGTTCTTGCTGTTCTCTCAGGCTTATTTACACGTTATATAAACTTTCACAGGTTCAACTTGTGGATCATTTCCCTGCAAGATGAAAAAGGTGTGTGTGTGTGTGTGTGTTGCCAGGAAAGCAGCTGTAATACCGTCATTGCCACATGATTCTCTGACTCCCCCGACACCTCTGACCCTTTCACTGCACATCAGTCAGCCTTCTACACACTCGCTCACGTGCACAAATATACGCTCACACACTTTCATGTGAGGACCGAGGGGCACGGACACGTTCGTCAGATTCCCCATCCGAAGCTTCGCTGTTATAAGTGTCTGAAACGTGTGTGTTAACGGTCAGACATACACACACAAACACACAGCACTATGAGGCGTTCTGGACCTCACAAGATACCGTGCAAAACAGGCCTCACACACACACACACACACACACACAGAGAAACGCTTAATTGTGATGCATGATGCATCAAACCAGGTTAAGCAGAACAAGTGGCCTTATATGTAGCGCCAATAGAGTCCAAGGTTTCTGAGTGTGAGTGTGTGCACGCTGTGTTTCCGTGTCGTATCCATCGATCAAACAAGGCAAGGGCAACACAAAGCTGAGTAACCGAGAGGGTGTGTGTGTGTGTGTGTGTGTGTGTGTGTGTGTGTGTGTGTGTGTGTGTGTGTGTGTGCTGTAATGAAGCTTAACGCTCGTTCTCTCACTGAGGCTTGATTCACTCAGTTGAACTGAATGTAAACTGAAGCACCCTGTGGCTGAGACGCCCTCAAAAAAAGCACTTTATAACCCATTCCTGTGCTACCCACTGTAATTGGAGCCTACAGTTTCACCCCCCACCCCCCACCCCCCCTTACATATTGGAACATTGAGTTTCCATATGTGATGATTGCCACTTAATTATCTCATACTGTAATTATGGCTCAAAAGCAAGTCATTGAAATAGATGGAAATGCAAATTGTTTTCCTTGGATCTGGGCTTAATGAGGCAGCTGATTGCAGCTACAGTTTGTTTCCGTTGTTCCTTCAACAGGGAAGCAGATGCAAGTATGGAGTGAGGAAGAATCAATATTGGGGACCTGTTAATGAGAGCGAGTTACATTTCCCTTGTTTTGAAAGACAAGACTGTAGTTTTATAATCTAATGTAGTTCTTAGAATGTGGTTTGTCTGAAATGTAATTAAACACATAGTTGTGTGTGCAGGCAGCGTCTGCAGAGAAGATGAGGAAAGAAGAGCCCAAGTGTGCGAAAATATAGAAAAGCGTAATTGGATGTTTCACATGTCTCGTTTAGGTTGTTTAACATGCCACCAAGATGAAAACGAGAAAAAGAAAAAAGTGCAACATCGAGTTTATGAGGCACGGAGTATTCTAGATCAAGAGAAAAGTTTTGAACTTGTCAATGCAGAGAGCCATCAGCCACCATTTTGACAAATGTAAAATTAATATTAAACTCATAGTTTTGCACCTTAGCTATTTAATGGCTTTCGGGGTTTTTTCACTTCAGGTCAGAAAAACATGTTTTTGAGGAGAAATTCTGTTTAAATTTGAACCCCACCTAATTCTTGAGAAACACCTGTCCCTCTGGTTTCTTCGGGCCACAACGTTAAGGCATCTACGTATTGCAAACCGAAATAGAAAATCTCATTTCTATGTTCCATATGCTGACAGAACATGCCGTGAAACAAAAGCTCTTTGAAAACCATAAATGCACGAGCCTGAGCACGCTCGCCACGACTTCACACCTTTGAAAAAGACACACACACACAAACACACACACACACGCACACAAAAACAATCAGAACACACAAGAATGTCCTATTAATAAAGGATTGTGGGAGTTGGGTGGGCGGAGTGGCCAAAACATGTGTTTTGCTTCATTAACAGCACACGGTAATTATCAAACCTGCCCACATCTACGCCCGCGACCACGGCGTGAAGTTCGGCGTCTGCGTGGGCGCTGATCTGTGGTCATTTTTCCTGATCCTGACTCCACCAGGGTGACAAAAGTCAACTCTGTCCTGAGCGCTTCTTCGACCACCTTCTTCTTCTTCTTCTTCTTCTTCTTTTTTATCTTCTCCTTTAACTTCAAAGGGATATTCAAATGAGTTCCAACTTTAGCTCCGTCTGCGTGGAAGGTTGCTAAGCTACAGGCTGTGTCAGGAAGTGACAGGCGAGCATAATTACGACCCTGGCTGACAGACATCGACCACAGTGTTCATTAGACTTACTCAAGCATAAAGACATCAAGTCTTTTTAAAGGACCAAATCCTGACGTGACCTTTTGTATCGACTAATTACCACATAATCATTCGCTGAATAAGTATTTAAACAATTAGGGAGTGAAGGAGTCACTTGTCCTGCGCTGACAGCGTGGATGATTTGATGGAAAAGCTGGAGGGGGAGGTTTTAGCATCATGCTACATGTTTCTTTTCTTTCGTGGCATTCCAGCTTAAAAACAAAGAAGATATTTTCAAACAATCGGAGCTTCTGCAGGCTTGTTTTTTTTTTTTTTTTCATTTTCTGAATTCCTTCTCTCACTGTTAATGAGCTGTGTTGTTTCTCCGCCGTCCCTCGCCGCTTTGTACCCAGCGCTCGGATGCGATGCGCGGTTTTTTTTTTCCCGCCGCCGGCGCCGTGATTGACAGCGGTATTAGCACCTTCTCCTCACTCTGGCTCTCTTCAACCCCCAATCAATCCATCTACTCATCTCTTTCATTGACCCCGAGGGATGCTGGGAAAATCTCGCTATTTTTAGCAACTTGAGGCATGCACCAGGCTCCCCCTCTATTGCAATTCACATTTGCACTATTCATCTATTTTTTTTTTTTTTTTTTATCCCCCTCCAATTCTAACGGTTTGTGAATGTAGCAGGTGACGGCTCCAGAAAGAGACAGCTGGGGAGGCCAGATGAGTCGGAGACGTGACAAGGAACGAACAGATTGTAGATTAAATTCATTTGAGCAAAAATTAATATGTCATATTGAATCTCCTCCTTGTGTGTGTAATCTGTGGGGCGAGGAGAGTAAACAGGAAAAAAACAAAAAAATAAAAGAAGCTCCAAGCATCTGGTTAGCTAACTTCAGGTACGCTTTGGGCAAAATACATCGAGTTTAAGCGTCTTTGGTGAAAGAAAAGATCTTTGTGTTTCTTCAGGGAGATGAGAAGGGAGGTTTCATGCAAGGCTGGTGCTTGAATACCGCAACAAATCAAAGCATCAGGTTACATTTCCTGCAAGAAATTGTAAATGCTGGAATATTGGTGATTCTCTGCACCTCCACACCACTGCAGACTAGTCTGGTAGCAGCATCACGAATGAAAAAAAACTCAACATGAACCCACTGGCTGAGAAAACCATCCAGCAGTGAAACCGAGGGTTAGCGTTGCAGCACTGCAGAGCGGTCTGGTTTTGATCTACTTTGGGTGATCACAAGTCTTCTTTGTGTGCTTCACATGACGATATATTATTCACTGCTGTTGTTATTTGTCGCCGTTTGCCGACAGCGTGTGAATCTGAACACATAAACTTCAGGCAAACCGAAGCGAGCTGAACCGTCTGTCACCTCTTTATGGAGATCAGCTGTCAATCAGAACAGGTGAGAGGAATTTCTCTAATCGCCTCCTCCTGCTCAGGAAAACACCGCATGGCTCACAAGCAAAAGCAAATGGGATTCAGTCAGTGGACCTTCTTTAAAAAAATACTTTTTTCCCCCCAGTGTTTACAGTGAAAGAAAAAAATCAAAATCGACCGTTGGTTTCTGCTTTTCTCTCTCACAGAAATATAGCACTGTTCTCTGGAACTTTCCTTCCTCCTGTCCTGTTCCATGCATAAACATTACATCCACGCCAGAGCTGTAATTTGACTCCACTTCTGGCTGCCAGTCCACAGTTTCAGGCCCGATTCTTTGCCGGCTGAGGAAAAATCTGTTTTGCAAATATATGCAAATGTGGATCTGCCAATTTATTGGCCGGTGTGAGTGCCAAATAGATAGAACAGCACCTGAGATTTATCTAATATACCAGAGGCTTGATGGCGATCTGCTCGGTCAGCCGAAACGCCGCCGCGTGCATGAGTGAATGTATCTGCCGCCATCAGCCAGCTTTATTACCGGCAAATTGTTGACACGCACTGGATGTCTTATTTTGATGGAAACAGCTTGGAAATGTCAACGATTTGCTCGGGATTCCGGAAATTTACCTGCAGGTTTCATTTTGAGCATGGGGTTTCTTGCATATCCCAGAATGCCATTTAACACAGCTCAGGGAAGTGTGGAGGAGCGACGTACTGCGGGACCTTCAGCCACGAGGCAGGTGAAGACCAATGAAGTCAGCATGTAGACAGCGGGCTCGTTCGTTCATTATATTTTTGCACAGAGAAATAATCACCTGTTGCACTGAGATAATATTTTAACAAGATGTGAAACCACCTAGAAAATAGAGCAGGACTGGTGCTAATGAGATATGCTTGAATAAATAAGGAGAGAAAAAGAAAAGAGGAGAAAACGCAACATAAGAAATAAGAAAATGCAGGGAAAACATCACCACTTCCCAGCCAGTGTAGTTTAATACGAATATTTATTTAAAAATCCATAGTTCGATACAGAAATAGTCATCTATTATATGTATTATCAGACAATCAGGACTCCAGCCATGCTTTCTCTGATTAATCACGGTTTCAAAAAAGTACAAGATAATTCTGTTTTTCCATAATTGAACTTGTGCAAAGGAAAAAAAAAAACACTAGAAAGCAATAGAAACACTGACACAAAATAGATACCAATCAATTCCTTTAAACGAGTCGCGTTTTTCTGAAGAAGGCATCACACAATTCCAAGAAAAATCGGTGAAAGATTTAAGGCCATTTTTGTACAGTTGGATTTTCATATAGATCTGTTATATTTCAAAACACTCAGTTTTTCAACAAAAGGAACTGGTGCCTCCTTTGTAAAACTGTACATGCAAACATAGTGCACATTGTTCAGAAGATATGACGAGCATACAATATATTATTTGGATATCTTTAGTAAACAAAGATCTGACGTGTGTGAACATCTCACATGGTCTAAGAAAACACCCTTACAGAGGTGCCGCACGGGCACACCACAGACACTCTCACACGCCCAGACACACACAAAGTGTACTTATATCAAAAACATGCGCACACACAAACACACTTGTGGCTTCATGGGGTTTGGCAAAGTTGGTAATTTAGGTTTAGTCCATCTGAAGCAGAGCAGAATAAAAGGCCGTGCCGTCTGGTGTCAGTTTGTTTATGAGCTGAAACAAGCGAAGAACGCTCAGGAATTGTTATCTCTGCTAAAAAAAAGTAAATACTAATGGAAAACAAATAGATGCTACAAGTAAAATAAATTGAAATTACTTCAATGTTTGACGTTGAACCTGATTTATCTGCAAAATATTGAGTTAATGTTTGGAATTAGTCAGAATTATACTATCTTCTGGATTTTAGGTTTGAAGAAAATGTGCACTGAGTGCTTCTGACTCTACTTTAACTTCTACTTTTAATATTAAGTGTGTGTGTTTGACAGTACTGCAACGCTCTTTTTACAATAATGATAAGTATATGGCACAAAGCTCTATTTCCCTGGATTCTGGTACGATTATGGTTCACAGAAATGTGAATATGATATCATGTTGAAGCGATAATTCTTTGAAAATCCACCACAATGTAAAAAAATGTGTTGCTTTTGTGGCGATCATGTTGCACGTCTGAGTACTGAGCAAATACTGTGACAGTATTAAAACACGTTACAGAAGAAAAGGTTGATTTATATGAAAGCACCTTGAAGACGGAGGCACAAAGCTGCAGAGCTGCAAACTCTAACGATGACTTTTGATACTGAATCCACAAAAAAGAAAAGAAAACAAAAAAAACATTGCATATGAACCAAAAAGAAATAGTCAACTGAAAAATACAAATCCCCAGTTTATAGTTATAGTATAGTTTATAGTCTAATTGCTCTTTTATTGTCTCATTTTTGACAGATAATTGCCCATCCATTCAGGTTTTATAATACTTTATGCGACTTGAGGGCGCCACAGCTGATAATTGAAGCCCAGTCGCTTCCTCGGAAACGTCACCAGGGGGTTGAATAATTATCCAAAAACTTAATTTTGGAGCAATCTCACATTAAGTTCTCCTCTTTTCTCTCCCTGTTAAATGGTGTCAACCCTCGGATGAGTCATCCTCTGCACTCGCGGGTGTTTTCTCATTAAACATTCAAATGTAATAACGCATATGCAACTTTGCGGGTCTCTTAAGAAAACTGATTTATGTAAATCTAATAGTCCTGGGACGTTGTTTCACTGGGTCTTTGAAAAGTTTATTATAATGAACGAAACATAATGTGGTCAGATTGATCGGATTCAGGTTGAGCTATTAAATCTTAAACTTTATTTCAAATAAACTGCTAATTTAAAATCTTCTGTACTATCAAAGTATTACATTTAAAAAGACAAGATTCGATACTTTACTGTGGAATAATCTGTTGTTCAAACGGTGTGACGAGGGCCCGGGTCCACCAATTAGGTGGGAATAAAAAGGGCGAAAGCATAAAAACGGGAGGCATAGGGAGACGAGTCAAGGAGGTAATTTCCCTTTTGTTCCACTTGAACCATTAAAAGTGAGACAATTTAACATTCCTCCCTCCACAAATCAATTTCACGAGCAGCAGAAAGCGGCAGTTCAGTGCGCCGTGGGGACGAGAAACCGGCCTCAACCGCCGGCGCCGCGAGCTTATCTGATGGTACCACAGGAAAACTTCCAATCAACTCCAATCCGCTTTCCAAGAGGAAAGAATTTACCGCATTAAACGCAATAAATCATAAAAAAAATATGTTTCATATTTATGTCCTTTATATTCTGATGAGATCGTTTTTGTGTTTCGTTTCAGAAAAATTTTGCGTTTCCACGATAATATTTAGAAAACAATGTCTATACCTATCAATAAGCTGTGATGTTTTTCCTCGGACACAGATTCGGAGTATTTTAAAAAAAAGTTGAGTTTCAGTAGTACCGTCATGTAAACGCACACAAACTGCAATGAAAGATTTCTGTTTTCATTTGGCAACGTTGTTCAAACAAGGTCTCAGGTAACTTACTAAAAGGAAAACCTGATAATATACGAGCGCACAGACAAAATGACTTGCTTAGCATGCCAACTTCTACGAAAAAAGATGGATAATCACACACTGTGGCCGATATTTGACTACGATTTTTAACACTAACACTTGATCTGGTGGAGATAGAGTGTGAAGATGGTTGATACAACCTAAACAATCTTGTTAAAATAAATAAAAAAAAGAAACTTTATAAGAAAATACGGCTGTTAAAAATCTGTTTTGATCTTCATCTTGCTAAATTCGCTAAAGTCCCGCGAGGAACATCCACCAGGGGGCGATCACAATGTTTTGGCTTCAATTTCAGGAGTTCTGCTGTTCACCTCCAAGAATGAGCAGGGCTTTACGAAAACATTAGAATGAGTTACACAAGGAGTAACAGAACAAAATGCTCTTTTTTTTAAGCTAGATACACATTTCGGGTATTTTTGGAGCTCCTGCTCAGTTACCACTAATATTACTGCTGGTATCATTAACTGAATGAAATAAAAACAGAATGTAATCTCTGCTGCGGCGTCTTCAGTTGATTAACTCTGTAACTTGGATGAGTAGAACAATTTGAGATTAAATTTTTTTCTTCCAGCTGACTATTTTGTATTTGCTTCAGATTTTACAAAACATAGTAATAATAATATATTTATCATTTGCAAGCTAAGAGGGAATTATTCAATTTCAGGGCAATAAATCTTCCAAAATGATTTGAGCCATTTTGATATCTGTAAACTGTGAATGGAATTTACCAATCCTCTGGTCGAACGACTCCAAATTTTAAGACTCTAGCATGAATATTTACAGCTACAACTATTTTTGACTGGTTTTTAAAGTTTAAATAAATCTGCACCAGTTTCTGGGTGCATCAGAGAGAAACAAACAAAATCCAAGACGGTCACTCGGAAGACTGATATTACATGAAAAAAGAAAGATTGTGGTGATTTTTTTTTTTTTTAAGGATTCACATTACGATAACTCACTCACTATACAAAAAAAAAAAAAAAAAAAAGTAAAATGCTGCAGTTAAAACTTCCATTCATACAAACATTCACAGTTAAATCTGTTCACACTGATCCATCCCTCATTCACCACCAGAGCACAAGACTTGGACAGAAGTCGTTCTTCGACAACATATGAAAGCTACACACACACACACACACACACACACACACACACACACACACACAAAAGCAAACCAAAGGGAAAGAAAGTGTGTTTTTCTTCTATGCGTTTTTGACCACTGGGCTCTTTTTGCTCAAACAGCATTTTTGTTTGAGAGCAGCTGCTGTCGTCTTTTTTTTTTTTGTTTTGTTTTTTTGTTAATTTTTTTTAACATGGGGCGGCGCGTGACGACGTGAAAAGGCCGAGCACGCGGGCGACGTGACGCCCGGGCGCAGCACACAGAAATACAGCAAAGGAGACGGAGGGAAGCTGCGTTTCCATTCAGCCGGGAACTTCGGACCGCTAGTAGGAGCTGTTGCTTCTTATTGTAATTGTTCTGAATGAATATGAGCGAAAGAAGTAGGCCGTCCGTCACATTTCTGCTACGAAAAAAAAAAATCCTCTCCTTTCATGATTAGCATATAAATTGAAAACTGAATTGGGCTTCTTGATAACTGATGGATGGAAACGCAGCAAAAACAAAAGCGGTTAAAAGAAACGAGGGATGGGCATACAGACGGGAAGACGGATGGGACAGATGTGGTGGGTGGCTACGGGCAGACGGACTCTCACCCCCAGCAGGCGGGCGGATGGGCAGAAGAGGTAGTGCAGGGCCACTAAATGCATGCACTGGACTGAGGCTACACTCATGCAAAAAGGTTATTACAAACACCAGAATACAGTACAGTACGGTACGGCACGGTACGGTACGGTACAGAGGGGCTACCAGGACCTGCACTGCTACCTGACAGACGCCAGGAGAGAGAGAGAGAGAGAGAGACAGAGAGAGGAGAGAGACAGAGAGAGAGAGAGTATTACAAGCTATGTGTATATAAAAGTATCAACAGTAAAAATCTTTAAGAGTTTACTGTAAACAGTGGGTGAGCTGGAGAGATAAAGATAGAAAGAGAAAGAAGTAGAAGTAGAAGTTACATTAGTCCAGTTATTTACAGGAAAACTTAGTCTTCATTTAAGATCAAGTGATTCCTCTGTTCGTCTGGAGACATTCTCTTTACAGCGTTTCCAAAAAGCTGTCCTTCGTCGCTTCGTTTTTCCTTCTTTTTTTCTTCAAAGCCTGAAATGAAGACGCTCGAACTTCAACCCCCAAGCTGTTCCAGGTTCGCCAGGCCAATAACAAAATGGTAATAAAAATCCAGACGTTAACAGGAATGCTTGACAGTGGAAGTAAACAGACGCTTGTTGGCTCCTCCCGCCTTCAGGATGGTCTCCCTCCCGGCCCGGCATGCAGCTTCCTGAACAAAGACCACCGAGTTCCTCAAGGCATGGCGAGCGCTTTTAAGGAAATGGAAGTATTTCGCGCTTTAAGTCCAGCGAACACCCGACTCTGAAACCTTTTCCCCCCCCGCCCCGCTCCTTATATCTGGGTCTGGAGGGGCTGGCCCACTGGTGGCGTGTAGGGGGGCGGGGCCGGGGAGGGCTTGATCCCGCGGGTCCGCATGTAGGACAGGAACTGGTCGGGGATCTCGGCCAGGACGTCTTTGGCGAGCCGGGCCATGCTGAGGATGTGGTTCCCCGTCCGGTCGATGTAGTCCCTGAACGGGACAAACTGAGAGGGAAGAGGAAAGACGTCTCGGTTAAGGCTCCGTTCACACGTTTCAAGTGAAAACCTATTGCTTCTTCGTTTCAAAAGTTTCGCTTTCGGCTCTCAGTCCGCCGCAGAGATGTCCCTAATGACGGCGCCACAGCCTCGCGCAGTGTGCTCAGGGGGAAACTTCCGGCGGCCGCTGTGAAACCTTCCGCTAAATACCACTTCCAGACAAATCTGCTGCGCGAGGTCGCAGACCTCCCAATGCAAATGTGGATACAAGCAACGTGCAATTAGCGGGGCCATGTTTTTTGCAGAGAATTTTAAGCACTGAAGTCCTCCGGTGGCATTTGGGACTGCTGGTGTGTGAAATTGAGCAGTCTGAGTATCTGAGACACGAGAGGAAATACCTGCGGGGAGCCAGCAGCTCCATACCGAGACCGGGTTGGCTCCAGCCAAGGTCTGGAATTACCGAGGTGGGATCCGAGGATAAAAATATGCCGCTTGCGCTGTTGATGAATGCAGCACATTTTGGGGGTTGATGAACTGGAGACAAAACAAGATCGTCCTCAAGTAATGAGACGAGCTGCTTTGTCCGGTGTGCGGCGAAGGATTCCTTCATTATTATGTTCTCTCAGCCGTGAGCCCAAGTCCAACAACTGCAGCTCCAAAAGTAAATGAACTCCACTTTTTCTCTCTCTCTGCTTTTGCTTTCTAAAAGAAGAGATTTACACAAAACATATCAAACTGCACCTTCGCAACTCAAAGCAGAACTTTGGTCATCTTGATGTAAAAGTGCGCACCACTACACCACCATGGCATACTGGGATATTCTATTCAGTTATTCCAGAACCTACTGTAATTTAATGAATGTGCGAAGTTTCCATCGCCAAGTGCCGAGTTAGTGTAAATATGTGCATATTTATAGATTATATGTCACTTATTTGTTGGAAAATATGTTGGAAGTCATTGAACAAACCAAAATCTTGCATATTTTACGATTTGGTGCTCAGAAAACTTTCTAAATTGTATCACTTTTGGACTTCATCTAATTTTCTACTCACAAATGAGCGCAGTTGTTATTGTATACAAAAAAAAGTAGCTTTAGTTTCGATCTCAGAGTTTTACACCCATGTATAGTTTGTTATTGGGCTGTTTTTGCAATTTACAATGAAAAACTTCAAACAAACAAGAAATTTTCATTTGTTTTTTACAGATGAGAATCACAAAAATCCATCATATGCAGAGTGTCTGTGATCCTTCTATGATGTATCGCTACACAATCAATAAACCCTGATACACTGGAAATATTTGAAGTTTCACTGCATGTAGTTTTAAACACCTCCACTTGTTCCGACTTCTAAAGTACTTTCTGTATTAAAACAAGAAAAAAACTCATGTCAAACATGTGAGTTATGCTTGCAAATGTAACATTCTCTGAACTAAAATAGTTTAACAAACACTAATGAGGTAGCAGTGAGAGGCTCCATGTAAATGGGTAAAGTACGAGGGAGCTGCTGTTTCTATGGATACTCTCGGTTATTTCTGCAAGTTCCCACAGAAAAACGGGTGGAAAGATAAAAAAAAAAAAAAGTGTTGTCCTTGCAGACATTCATGTATGAAAAAAAAAGTCACTAATCTCTTCAAATCTGTGACGTTCTTCAAAAAAAACGTGGCATTTGCTCATTCAGCTCCGATTCATTAAACGGTTCCCGTGTTCGACCAAACTGCTGCGGGTTTACATCTTGTTTCATGGACAGCAGTGCTGAGTAAAGTGGGGAAAAGCACTTCATTCACTTAATGAGATGTTGTCACCTGCAATCACGAACTCATACGGGGAGCCAATTTGTGCTGGAGGCCTCGCCGGGGAAGGTAACTCCGCCATGTCACTTGAGGTTATTAGCTTCGCTGCTAATGAGCGGCTGTAGGCCGAGCTGGTGTACTGTTCCCATACTGGAGAACGGTTTTACACCATCTCACGTGCACGTGCGTGTGTGCTTACAGCTTGTTAAAAAGGCAGCTAATGAGCGCGCCGTGTGGCTCTGGGCGAGGGCGTGAAAAAGCTGGTTGTGACAGCGGCGGTATGAAAGGTCAAAGACGAGGGAAAACGTGACTTTGCGGTCCGGCGATGAAGCCGACGTCTCTCGGCGAGCGCCGCTTCTCCTCGTCCGGACGGCGGCGGGACGCATGAGGGGCTCTTGTCATTGTGATGAGAGCGACACAAAGACGCGAGCAGTGAGGGTGGAGAGGGACGAACTGAATGCTAAATGAAAAATAATGAATTTTGGAAGTCAGATTTTCGAAGCACGTCTCTGCGGTCCGGCTTATTAAAAAAATTCTTCACATTTTAACTTAAAAAAAAAAAAAAAAAGGAGAAAAGAGGCAAAACTGTTCTCTGATGTTGCTTTATGGGAGCAACTTGGTGAAAAAGTCTCGTCATTTTGCACTTCGCAGGTTCCTTCTGCACGACTGAGAGCAGACCCCACAACGCCCCCGGCTTTTTGAGAGGAACATTGGGCCAGGCGTGAGAACCAAGGGTCTCCGTTCATCTACTCTAATGAGAAAGACAAGACAAGAGGGAGGGAGTTCTCCACAGACAGCATGCCACATGTGCGGATGCAAGTGGTGTGTGTGTGTGTGTGTGTGTGTGTCTGTATGAGTTGCCATCTGGGGTCTGCAGCACCCGGGGGTCGAGGTGACCAGGTGTCCGTCTGGCCGGGTTTCTGCCTGCTCAGACCTCTCACGGCCCCACAAGCTCCAGCCTTTTTCTGTTCTCACAAACTGGCAGCTTGCTGAAAATGTTAATGGAATACGGAGCGATGAAGGGGTGCGTACCTGTACAATGTCTCTCTCGGCGTATCTTCCTCTGGAGGAGATTCTGACTTCATCGCCATCCAACTCAACCATCGCTGGGAAGAAAAAAAAAACCAACAAAAACAAAAAATCTTGCATGAAAACGCTTTTACAGTTGTTGCAAAGGACCTAATGTGCTTTAAAGAAGAGCAACAAATCTGTAAAAAGTCACAACTTTGGGAACTTACCATCGAATTCTGCCGGCCCCACCCCCACGATGATGATGGACATGGGCAGACAGGCGGCCTGCAGAACACAGGAGCGACTCATTGGTTCAGACATTAGGAAAACATACGTTCCATTTGTTAAGTGTTGAACAAAAAGTGTGACGGTGAAGTCACGGCAAATGCATACGGCCTGTGTAAACGTGCATGTGTGTGTCTGTGTGTATGTGCGTGTGCGTGCTCCACAGCGCCTCCCGGAGCGCTGCGTGGGCTGAGACATGACAGTCAATAATATTAGAGAGGAGAGAATCAACAGCGCGGCTCCAACTCCCCGGCAGCTTCCAAACGACATGCGCTCGTGTTGTGTGGGCATGTGCAAGTGACACAGAGTGCCCGTTGGAAAAGGAGTGCCGGTGTGTGTGTGTGTGTGTGTGCGTGCGTGTGAGTAATGTTTTGACCACAGGCAGCTGGGAGATGGATGATCTTATCAAAACATCTCATTTATTCCCACTCCCCTCCTTCAGTAAAGGTCTTCTTTAGGTCTCAACACTGCTCACGGCTTCTTCTCTTTCTATTTCCTATCATGTCAGCCACCTTCGTTTCCCTCTTGAACCGCTCTGCTAAAAACACTTCTACTTTTTAAATTTGCTGACTTCCAGGCCCTGGTTTCTCAAATATGGCTGCCGTTCGCTCGGTTTGAATTCAGCGCAGCACTCCGGCTTCCCTCCGGATCCCGCCGTGACTTGACAGTGATGGAGAGGAAGGAACCGGGGTGAATAACACGCTGTCAAAAGTGAAAGCTGCACTGCAAACACTGGGAAAATAGCGGTAGGGAAGGCTGCCCCTTCACATCTCATTCCCGCTTACGCTGCAGGGAAGGAGGATCTATGGAGACGAGTAAAAAGACATAAGGTCAAAATCAAGTGTTTGATTGTTGAGCTTTGAGTTCTCCTGTTTATGCATCTTCTGAGATTTATTTTGTGGATTTTTTCTTTTAGATTATGTCTCTAAATACAGTTCAGCCATTAGCTGACGATACTGACACACTCAGCTTTTCACTCATTTGCTGCAAACAAAGAACAGACAAATGTAAAGGCAGAATTGTTTTGGTGGCCTTGAGCGCAGCACACTGGCTTGCGGCTGGATTAATTTTAATAAACACGAAAACACCATCCGTCACACTTTTAGTGATTTCCGTCCTTACGTTGACGATGGACTCCTTGGTCTGGGCCATGTCGGAGATGACGCCGTCCGTGATGATGAGAAGCACAAAGTACTGAGAGCCGTCCTTCACTGACGCTGCATACCTGCACGGAAAGAAGAAATTATTGATATGTGCTTCGGGTTTTGGTGATTCTTGTCTGAGTCATGTGGCGTAAAACAAAAACACGTCGTCTTCGGTGTCAAACACGAGGACCGGGCTTCCAAAGTTTTAACCCAGCACCCTCAAAGCTTCCAGACAAACTCCCTCACACCGGTGATGAGCAGCGACTTGTAGATCTTCGGCAGCTTTTGCTGTGGTGCCGACTGTGACCTTCCACTGCAACCGCCTGCTACAGATATTTACACGCCAGGAATATTGCGTTTGCTTGCGCTGCTGCTAATCTGCACCTTTTCGCACTGAGAGGTTGGATGCGTGTGCGCCTGTCTCCTCCCTGACAGCGATAGCTGATACTTAAAGAGTGTCTCACTGTCGGCGGCTGCAGCAACGCAACTGGAGAGATGAAGCAGGGAGGAGGAGAAGCTAATAATTACTAAGGTCCATGTGAGAAATAGTAGAGATGAGCAGTAAAGTGGAGGAGACAGAAAGAAGAAGCTGAAGTTTCATATTTATGTGAATACCTTCCATCCTTCCATTTGGATTTAAATTATCATTTAATTCTTGTTTGTCTGGATGAATAACACTGACCACAAAAACAGCCTATCTCATTCTCATTTAAAATAAAAAGCTGTGGAAGTGACTATAGCTTAGTTTTGAACAGCGACTGGAGACAATAGAGGGGGGAAAAAAAAAAAAAAAAAACGAGCCTGTGAAGTTATCAAAATCCCCCTGACCGCCCACACGTCAGGCTCATTAATTAACATAAAACGTCTGCTTAATCCCAGCAAACCTCAGTGTGTGAAAATAAAGCAACTCTATAGAGTCCCTGTGGCGTTTTCACACATCTTTGTAGGGATGAAAAGTAGTTAACATGTTAATTAGTGAGCCAGGACGTTCACCACAGCTATGTGAAAATATACAATATGGAAAACATATAAAAGGTACACTTGTTGAACAGTCTGTCTATATAATTTATGAAATTACCTTATCAGTAATGAACAGAGGTGGCAAACAAACTTTTTGAGGTGAACTTGGAAGAAATGGTGGAGATGAGCTGCTGAATTTCACAGCGAGCATTAGAATGGGAAAGACAGACGAGCTGCTGCCGGTATTTTTGAGACGGCTGCTCTTCTGCCATTTTCACATGACTTCCAGCGTTTAGAGAGAATGAATGAATTAGAGAAAATGAACAGCAGTCCTCTGTTAAAATGTCTTATTGATGCAAGAGGTCAGAGGAAAAAATAGAGAGATTGTTTTTTGTTTTTTTTGACTGGAGTAAACACTGCCAGCATTATGTGTGAACTCCGCTTCACTGCATCATACATTAAGCCACACATGCAAACATCAGGTCGCTCCTGTTTGCTTCCCAAATTTGTTATTTGTCTCCCGACTTTCAGCCAAACTCGCTCGCTACCTGCTGACTTCCCGACTCGGAGCGCTCATTACGGAAAACCCGAGAACGCACGTTGAGCGTGTCGGTTCTTTCATGCATAATTTTCGGTTTCATTATGTACGCGGCAAGTACAGCAAGTACACAAATGTGCAAAACTGCAGGCTCTCGAATTAAAAATGAGGGTGAAAAAAAAAGTGTAATATTTGGCACTTTGGGAGGATTAGGTCTTTGGAATTGTTCAGTCGCACCTGGCCACGTGGTTGATGACGGGGGAGAAGTTGGTGGGTCCGTGGAGTTGAACGGACTTCAGACTCTGGTAGTACGCCTCCATCACGCCCTCGATCCCTGTGCAGTACGGGTTCTGGGGGTTCCCGTTCTGAAAGAGGAGAGCAGGAATGTCAGATTCGTTCAACAGTACTCAACAGCACTTATGCATCAGGTCAACAATTACAAGTAAATTAAGTTCATTTCTTAGTTTCTTCTTTTAGAATTCTCACCAAAGCAAACTCGTGGGACACCCGTCCATCAGGCGGCAGTCTGGCTCCGAAGCCCAGAGCGGGGAACATCTTGTCGCTGTCGTAGTCCTGAATGATCTCCCCCACCGCCTTCAGGGCCATGGCGTAGGCGTTCAGCTGGTAGGGGCTCATGTAGTGGAGAGAGGTGGGCTGGGCTGGGTTACCTGTTGGGGACAGAGCGCGCGCCTCTATTATTTCGACTGTTCCCAATTAGTTTGAGAATTTACTTCTTGAAAACTTTTGGTGAAATGCAAACTAACTGCAATCAATTCTGCTGAATATTTCATGGTTCAACAAAGCAGTAAGCGCTTTCCGAAGACCCGCCTAATACGTCTCCAGATCTTGATTACCTAAACCCAGCCGAAGCAGATCTAAATTAGCTGCTAATTACCCTCATGTAATGTTAATATGAAGTTGTAAAGCTTCGGCTGATCTCCCTCCGTCTGACTCTTTCATCTCTTTATCCGCCGCCGCAGCCCAGAAGGTGGAAGGATTCCGGTGACAGATCAGGCGCACTTCAAACCTCAGACATGTTTTTACATCCGCTGCCTGAGAGCCCTCATTTGATCTAATAGGATTTGGCTCGATTGTCGCCGCCTGTCCTGCTGGAGCTGAGCTCCGGGGGAGACACACTCCTTAATCACAGCCATCGCGGCGTGTTCAGGTGTGATGGAGAGGCCCATTAGGAAACACTTGATTCCCCATCTACATAAAATTTGAGAAACTGCTCTCTTGGCTTTTGGGCGCACTTTAGTCGGCACATGAAAGAAGCGTGCGTGTGTGTGTGTGTGTGTGTTTGGGTGTAAAAGATAGCTCACCGTTGGAAGCGGTGAAATCAATGGCCACGGTGAAGTTAATCTGGGTCCTTGGGAAACAAAAGCAGAGAAATCTTTCATGAAAAATCGCTGAATCACCGTCTGGGGGTTTTGAGAGTGTTTGTGTTGTTGCAATCTGAAATAAACTGCCTCGCCGTTTGTCTGGGAGTTGGAAAATTTCTGTGAAAAACACAAACATTAAACACACAGTGGTGCAGAGGGAAAAGCCAGAGAGGAAAGTCTGGAGTACTGTGAGCAAACTTGCAGATTTAAACTACTTTCTCGACTTTCTCTCTGAAATGTGCGGCAGACAGATGAGAAAGGACAAAAAAAAAAAAAAATGACACGAAAAATAAGCGCGATCAGACACAGACGGAACAAAACAAGAGACAAACAACACACAGCGAAGCGCCCAGCGTGAGAGGGAGGCTCGTCTCTCCCTATCAAGACACTTCTCGACTCGTTAACCCGCAGGAGCGGGACACGCTCTGCAGGCCTGTCACCGCGTCTTCACACCGGTCCTCGCCACGCACACACACAGCAAAGCCTCACACACACACCGTGTCAGAGAGCCGGCAGCTCATCGTCTCTGTCACCTTGACGTGGATCGCAGTGGCCGTACTGTCCGGAGGGGGCAGCTGATAAGACACGTTTATCGATCAGCCCGTACGATTCAGGCTTTTCTGGGTTTTAAAAGTGATGAAAAAGCAAAAGAGTGCCTCAGGTGTGCAGCGGCGCCGGCATGCAGGTATACTGGCAGATTCATGATGTAGGCCGAGTGTCTGGTGTAGTAAAACTACACATTGTTGGAGAAGTGATGTTTATGTCCAAACTGCTCACTGTTGCAATAAGAAAACCCTGGATTTTGCAGCCAATATGCAAAGTTTAAAGCTTGAAAATGTCAGTTCAAACAGGGCCGGAGTCGAAACTGTCAGATTAAAAAAAAACAAAACAAAACAGATATACGTTTATTCAAACTGCGTCGCATTTCTTCCAAAGATAAACATGAAAAATGAGACTTTCAAAGAGAAGCTGTTTTCCACTCTGCTACCACCAAACTAAACATTAGAGCTTGATTCTGAGCCTCCAGAAGAGGCAATAAGCAGGCAGATTGCCTCCTGCGGGGAAAAAAGTCCCTCTAGGAGTTATATGCCTGTGACAAATATTATTGTGCAGCGATAAAGAGTCAGAGCAGGAGAGATTCCTCATGGATATATATATATATATATATTTTTTTTTTACAAAACATCCAATTAAAAAGAGAAAACATACACTGTATAAATCCTGATTTTTTAGGCTAAAATGAATAGCTTGGCCATTTGGGAGTGACTCACTGTGAAGCCTCTCGGCACTGAAGGGAAACAGGTGAGATCGGTGAGGCACAGGCAGAGAAATGCCCTCTGGGCGTCTAGGGCCAAGTGGGACGAAGCCCCAGAATCCCTGAGAGAAAGCTTCCCCTAATGGCTTCAGTTAGCCAGGGGTTTGCATTCCCTGCGTGTCGCCCTGGCCGGATTTAAAAAAAAAAAAAAGTTTCTAAATATCTATTCTCCAAACTGAACGAAAACCTGAAAATGACTTAGGCAGCAGTTTGAGAGGACAGCTGCAAGGACAAGGGGGCACAGAGCGAGCGATTTCTGGTCCAGCTCACCACGCCGAGCTTCAGCCCAGCAGCCTAAATTATGCATGCCCTCTTTCTCCTCGCCCTCCCCGATCCCTCTCTGTCACACACGCACTAAGTTTTCCAAGACTAACTGGAGTTTCTGTGGCCAGAAAAACAAGGTGAGTCTGAGGAGGAGGCAAACAGACAGTCCACGAATTCTGACAAAAACAGAAGATGAGCTCCAAAAATGGGAGATATAGACTGAATACTTTTCACCACGGTGCTGCAATAGTTGAGTCACCGGTATTGATCTGCATGATCAAAACCTCTGCAGTCTGACTGTTGAACAGTTTTGACTGTGGGCCTGTCATATTCATCACCTACCTGCACGACTTCTCCAAAGGGAAAAAAGTTTCTGGCCGAAAATTGCCCTTAATATTTTGACACTTGGACTTGAATTTGAGCTAAAATCGAGAGAACGTTAATGGATTTAGGACGCATTTTAATACGTTTTTAAAAGAAAATTATCATTACTGTAGTAGAAACAGCCACGTTTGATGAAAGTCATTTTCTCTTTTTATTTTCATGTTAATCAAGAGCAAAAATTCAGTTTCCTCATTGAATCGTAACACTTCAGTTATCCGAAGCAGGATTAATCCAGCTCTCTCATCACAAATCCATTTCAACGCTGGAATGGTAATTTAGATGAACTTGACATTCTAAGAAGAATGCAAATGGATCTGTAAAAACATGTGTGATGCTCAATTTTTCCAAAGTTTTAGCAAAAAAAAATTAAAAAAAACTTTATATGTGATATTTTCAAAAAAGTGACACTGTGCCTTTCAGCTACACACTAATGGATCCAGCACCACAGCGGCGTCACTACAGACCAGGGTCGAACCAGGAGGGCAGCAGAGTTTTCTGCCTGGCATGATAAGGCTTTTCCACCGGCAGCGGGGCTTTAAACAACACAATCACATTCCTCCGGTGCGGCGCCGGGAGAACAGATGTGAACTGAGCCTGCTTTAAAAAGACAAACAGCCTTTATCGTTGGGTGCCCTGAAGGCGGTGGGAAACTTCTCCCAAACTTTTTTTTTTCTTACGAACAGCTACTCCCCTCCTCACATCAGAGCTCAGTGGTTGACACTGGCGGGTCAAAATTACAGTTTGCTTTTTTTTTTTTTTTCTTTAGTCCAGTTTTGGTCCATTTGTTCCGTTAGTGCTGCCATGAGGAGGCCCGCCCTTCAGCAGCCGCACTGCTGGGAAGCTCCAGTGACTAATGTTTCGCTAAGTGCTTTAATTGTACATTAACAATACCCGTTCACTTTTGCTTTCCCTGCGACTGCACAGCAACTGTGTAATCTTCTAAGTGGCCATTTCTCGGCGCCGTATGCGCAACGTGCGCTGCGCCTTTGTCCTTTTTTAACGTGAGCATATTGAAAGTGACACATTTCTCACAACGCCTTCATTATGTGGATAAACGGCTCTGTCAGCCCTTCTGTGATGAAGAGAAACAACAGAGTGAGTAATAACTGCTGTGGTGTGTAGTGTGTGTCTGCAGAGCTTCACCGGAAGGGGAAAAGCCTCACTTGATGCAAGTCTTCTGTCAGTCACTGACCTTCCCCAACTGGTAAAGCCCCCAGTGAATCAGCGAGGAGCTGCACAGCAGGGGGCGGGGTAAGGAGGGGGGGTGTATGCAACGCTGAAATTAGCTCTCTGGCACACTGAGCAAGCGTGCATCTTTTTCCAAATACTGTTGCGGCTTTAGAGTCACCAATAAACACATTTCACCTGATCATTTTAGCAGCCGGACGGGACTGATGCACAGCTGCTTATGTCAGTGGAGAAGGTTGAACCCCCCCCACCCCCCAACCTTCCCCACCTGAAGAAAATGTAAAAGTACTTTTTTATGTCATATCTGAGTGCCGGTGGGAGCCGTGCATGCATGAGCGCACTGAGTGGCCTAAAAACAGCAGCGGAGGTCGTGGCGACGTGACCTCTCCTGATGATATGCAAACAGATGTTGCTGGTCGGAGAGCGCCCATCTGTTTAGAGGAGAGGACACATTTCGTGCAAAAACTACTGGATTGCATTTTTATTTTATTTTTACTACCAAACCGGAACTTTCATTTACAATCAGTTCATTCAAGAAAAACACAGCATCCCTGTTGACCCTATCAAGGTTCAGCAGCTGCGTTTATCCACCACGGTGAAATATCTGGCTCTTATTTATCATCATTTTTTTTCCCCACTCGCAGCTCTGATTGTCTGATCCTCTAACTAATGATAACCTCTCAGTTAGACGAGAATACAACCAGAACAGCTTCTATTCCGGCTTCAATACCCGATTCACAAACCAAAACATGGGCGAACAATATCTGTCACCGTGAGTGGCAGGCCTGCCTTCAAAGATGCGACCTCAAATGAAAGATATAGCCAACAATTCCTCATTTTATCTTCATTGTCAGACGAAGGAGCGGCTTTGTAGAAATTCATGGGTGGCACTAATGCTTTATCAAGGCGGGAGAGAAGAATGAGAGCGGCGCTGCTCGGGATTGAGATGGAGCTCCCTCGGATCAGTCATTTATGCTAAACGCTGCCAGCAGATCCAGTTTGTAATTAGGCCAAAATGAACAATTAGCTGATTGGGCTGAAGCTGCGAAAGGAGCCGTCAGTCATGAGATAAGAGAGCTGCGGGGAGGGGAGATGCAGTCCGAGGAGAGCGAAACACACACACACACACACACACACACACACACACACACACACACACACACACACACACACACACACACACACACACACACACACACACACACACACACACACACACACACACAGGATTTCAGCGAAAATGAACACAAGGCCCACCAAGACGTGCTCGCCGGTTTGCCTGCGCCTAAATACACCGCCCGTCCATTACGCCGGCGGAGAAAGTGCAAGTGCGCCATTTCGGTTTGAAACGGTGAGACAGCACTTGGCACTTCATTTAGCCACACGAGTGTGTAAGAGCACCTTGCTAACACTCCCAAAGCACGGCAAAAAGAAAAAAAAAAAAAATAGCAGCGAGAGAGAGAGAGAGAGAAAGAGAGAGACAGAAATCCTCTTGAAAGTTTTAAAGTGCTCTCTGACTTGCAGTGCAGCAGGGAATACGGCCGTGTCGGTCCGGAGACTTAATGACGGCTTCCTCCATTAGCGGTGAGCGGCAGGAGGCACGTGGAGCGAGCACGCACCGTCCCATCCACACACACTGGACACAACTGTTCATTTTACTTTAAATGAATACACAAAGCCGTGTATTAATCAGGACCGCGCAACTTGTCCCCTTAATGGCCCTCCAATCGATGGCTCATCGATCTGTGTTCTTACCGGCAGAGCAATTCATTCAGTGGGTTACAAATGGAAGGGAAGGAAAAGTCAGGGATCAGAAACAGCAAACGGAGACACTTTTCTCTTTCCTGTGTGTGACTCAGTAAAATGCAGCTCCATTAACGCAATAACAAGCGGAACTGCATAGTTTTTGCATTTTTGTCTCAGAAAAGCTTTGCATTTATATAGAAACGGCAGAAACACGGTGGTTATAACTACACCATTTCCGTGTGCAGCATGCAAATATGCACGAATGCGTACATACATACATTTCCGTCGATAACCTGACAGGTCATGAATTGGTTATCGGTTGTTATGTACTGAAACCACACACACATGCATGCAGAGAACAGTACATCATAAATATTAACAACGGCGAATTCACGGACAGTTGGACTGCAATTCTGGGAACACTCTCAACTGTAAAACTCCCAATTTCCAGGAGAATATAGACTCCTGACACTCTGCAGGCTGCTGCTGCTGTTATCGTCCATCTGCTTGCGTCTGTCGTGCAGCAAAGGTTTTGCGTTTTGGCTTGCACTGTAAACGGATCCGGATTTCAAGGTGTCCTTACGAGTTTCAGATCCAGACACATTTTTTATTTTTGGCTGGAATCAGCATCACTACTAATATTTCAGCGAATATCAGCAATAACTCTTGCAGGCACACAGACCTGTTTGCTCCCGATGTGTCGCAGTGGTTATTATGAACCGATTCTGAGACGAAGACCAGTCAAGATCTAAAGTCATCACACATTATGTAACTTTCCTTCCATGATCCTGTTGAGCTGCCACAGTCAAAGTTAATATGCTCTAAAGCTGCCAGTCCCACTTCTCAGATGATCACAGCTGCTGCTTTCGCTTTATGCACAAGCAGATTCGCTTTCGTTGGAATAAAAGCAGCTTCTTTCTCTTCAGCCGAGTAAATCCGCCCACATAATAACAATGCACGAGGTGTCAGCACACCTTGTTCTCACTGGGAGTGGGAGGCAGGACTCTGATTATGCCCCGAAAATACGCTGATGAGCCCCCAGTTAGATTTTCCCTCTGGAGTATTTGCCTTTGAAAAAGCTGAAATGCACTCATGCACATTTAAATGTACTTGTGCAATGACCCTTAGATTGTTAAATTACATAGTACAAATCCACTGCCTTCTTCTAACTGATGTTTCTGAGATTTTTTTTTTAAATCTCAAAATTCAATCAATTCTCAACTTCTTTTTGCAACTTGCAGCTTTTTCTTTTTTTGTCCTCATTTTCAGGATGTCTGCCACATTTCATCAATACGTCTCTGCGCAGATGAGACTTCATTTCTTCAGGATTTGTGTCTCATAAAATCGAGGTGAACTCTTGTTTCGCTGTAGTTTATTCTGCAGCAGGAAATAATGCCACAGACACATAACTGGAGTCAAAAAAAGAACAAAGAGTCTCACATATTTGATATATAAATGAGTCAATACATTCATTCAATACAAAGATATTAAGAATCAAATATAAAGGGTTTAAAGTAACATTATTTGAACTTAACAGTGCTAAAACAAAAGGTTGGGGTGGTCATAGTAATATAAAAAAAGGATGTCATAAAGAAAACCTAAGTGATTGTCATCGGTGAACGGTGCAGTAAAAAGGGGCAGAAAATAAGATTCTTCTTCTTTCTGCATCCTTCATATGATTGATATAGTATAAAATTGTGTTATGTGCTGAAACTTTGAACCTGGAATCCAAGCAATCACATTTCAATCGATTTCTCTTTGATGTTGATTTCTTGAGAAGTTTTTTCACCACAGAGGGAGCAGCTGAGCATCTGGACATGGTCTGGATGGAAGGAAATACCAAAACTTTTACATAGTTTCCTGTGTTCAAGTGTTTCTGAGTCGGTGCAGCAGTGTCCACTCCTGAATGATGTCTGATTCTGATCCGATGCTGGAGGTCCTCAGCTTTCTCTATCGGAAACGAAGGCTGCCTTCATCTCATTAATTTGTTTCCACTGATGTTATAAGTTGTGATTTTTTTTTTCTTCTGTGAACCAGTGTGAAAGAGAAACATGTACGTAATAATTACAGCTTGAACACATTTTCTTGATGATCAGTGAACCTCTGCTTGTTGCACTGGATCTGCATTCCGATTCAATTTACTGACCTGCTGCCAGCTGCAATGTAAACAACTTCACAAAGAACTCTAAAAATAACAGAAAGAACAAACTAAACCAAGAGATCAAAAAGTAAACACCAAAGCTACTGAAGCAGTGACGGCTGGACTGAGGACACGCTGTACAGCACAATGAGCCACCAAAACAAAAATAGTAATGTCAACTTTAAATCTTACAAGTTACACCTTTAAAACTTGTTTTGAGTCAGAAACAAGCAGCAGAATGAAGTCAGACTGCACCACCTCCAAAGATTTCACATTTCCAGGTCCGCTGGATCAGTTGAACTCAAGAAATCTCCGTTAAATCCAAAACACTTCCAGATAATGAGACCTATGAGTCCTGTCTCCACCTCAGGATTTCATTACTGCCACTTTAGAGGGAGGGGGGAGGGGGGAGATTAAGGGTTTCTAACTATGTAAACCTGAAGGGGCTGTAAAACAAGTGACGTATCGTCATCAGCAACAGCATTTTTGGAGCAAAAAAACTTTTTGAGATCAACTTCTAAAAAAGGGAGCAGTCTTTGTGTGACACCTGGAAAACACACTTACAAGGGCATCAGGAGGACAGTAAGGGTACGCACACACACGCGTATGTATGCATGTAACACACACGTCTTTCTCTTGACAGTGTCCCCCTCTGTGAGTCTAATGAAGGCCGACTCCAGGTGAGCGTTAACACCACGCCTGGCTGCACACAGCAAACCCTCCTAACATATGTACACAACGTGCAAACACACCGACACCGCAACACTATCCCGTTTACACATAGAACACACACACACACACACATGCACGCACTGCCACACACTTGAGACTCCGTTCCCTGTGTACTTGACTTCGGGTCAGCCCATCTGTCAGTTTCTCTCTCTCACATGCAAATGTTTGCTTCTGCCTCGCTCCCCATTCACTCACATGGAGGCGTCATTATCTTTGGCGCTGGTGACGGGGTTATTATCCAGACACGGACCAGCACACTCAGCATGTCAGTTCCCATTAAAAAGACCACAACACCCCCCCCCCCCCCCACCCACGTCTCAGCGTGGGGTTCGACGGAGGCCGAGTCACTGACATACCCTCCTTTGATGTAGTCCAGGAAGGTGACTTCGATGTCCACCAGGAACGACAGCAGCGTGACCTGCGAACGACAAGGTCAGCTCGGGGTCACGCACTCTCAATGGAGTCGATCAGAAACAGAGACACAGATTTTTCTTTTGGTTTGGTACGTAAAACCTGGTGAA